>NC_051180.1:29393025-29693025 GCF_013339695.2 Rhipicephalus sanguineus
TGTCTTGAAGGGTCAGTTTGTACATTTTACTGCGTTGCAAACAGCGCAAAAACGGGGCGAAGGCTAAGGAACAAACAACAGAAGCTCTGTTCCTTTGTTCATTAGCCTTCGTGCCGTTTTCGCGCGGTTTTCAGTGCAGTAAGATGTAGCAACTGGCCCTTGAAGACACCCTCCTGCAATTTGTTTCTTTTACATCAGGCTCTTTCGAACCCAGTGTTTTGCATAACTCATCAATGTGCGAGCGCTTGTGTTGTTTTTTCCTTAGCCTTCGTCCAATTTTCGTGCCGTTTTCAACGCAGTACTCCTTTAAATCGTCATCTCTAGTAAACGTTTCTCCTGACACTTGTCCGTGATAGACGGTATCTGTATTAAACGAATAATATTTGATTACGAATTAATGATATTTATGGCTGCTAATAATGAATGATATTGTATTACTTCCCGCCATTGTACTATAACTGCATAGATTGAGATCTATACCTGCATAGATTAGATACTATCTATATATTTTACTGATGTCCTACACTGACAGCTTTAACCCCTAAATTGACATATGTTGAATTCATTGTCACCATTCATAAGTAATGCACTGTGTACCAAGGTGCGAATGTAGATCAATATTAGTAAGATATTCTTACCGTGAATTCTGCTTAGCTGACCTAATTTAAAAAATTTGCGCAGCTTGTGCTGAGGCGCCCAAACCTGGGCTAGAGCAGAGCTGGTCGGCACTTGGCTGGTCCTGGCTTGACTAGACACACGTGCATTCACACGCCGATGCACGAAGTGTTCACGGGGTCACATTGGTAATCACGGGTATAGACTAGGCATTGATCGGGTTCGATTGGGTATCGCTTGGCAGTCACAACACCAAATAGGTTAATTAGCTTAATCAGCATAATTGGAATAATTAGCGTAATAGGTCTAACTTGCACATTTGGAACTTGCTCTAGCTTAACTTGCATCCCTAGTCAAGCTAGGATTAATTATATCTTAATTAACTTAATTGTGCTAATGAGCTTAGTTAGTGTAATCGGGGTTTCATCTCCTCAAGCTTTCATCACAAGTCAATCTAGACCTAATGAGCTAATTAACGTAATTAACACTAATTAGTCTCATTCATAATTAATATATCGGTATCGCTCGGCATCTCTTGCCGAGCTCAGCATGACTACGCACACTAGAATCTCAGCACGACTTAATTAGGGCTAATTAGCCTTCTGGCTGTATTATGCTTGGCTAATTAATTTTCTCCTCATCTCTGGCATATCTTTTATTTGATACCTTTAATTGCTAGGTTCCATATATTTTCCCCTAAACTATCCCTGATTACTAACCATCTATAACTGTCACTAAAGATAATTGCATGATCTCGGATGGTAATTTCATACATTGAATGCCCTATATATGTCATGTACATATCCTTCTATACTGAAAGATTTCTATTATAACCTAAAAATTGGTGAATTCATTACAAGTGATTACTTATATGGTCAGGGTGCAAATGTGCATAATGTTGCTGAGTAAATCTCAGTCAGTGTGAATTCTTGGGGGCCATTGTAAACTCTGTTATTTTCCATAGTAATTAAGCTAAAAGACCCCTAATCACTAATTAGCAACCTAACATTCCTATATCTTTGATCCTCTTCGTCTCCACTTCCATGTGATACATCACAACGCAAGCCTCCGATTAGTTGATTCTTATTTACCCCTTTTCTATTCACCTCAAAGTGTAAGTATTAATAATGACAGAGTACAATTACCATATCTCTTATACCTTCGATTACTAATTAGCTGTAACAGTATCTACTGCTAGTTACTTGCATGTGACAGGCATCTAATATTATGGCGTGCATTGCAATGCTATATCTAAATATATATGATGTACATGTCCTTCTATACTAACCGCTTTCACCAATAAGTTTTAAGTAAATTGTTAAATTCATTAGTACCTTTGATTACTTTCACGCAGTGGAGCAATATTCGTATCCGTATCAATATATCTTGTCAATTCTTACTTACTTTGAATTACGAGGAGCTATTCTCATCTTTGACCATCTGCTCTAATTAACCTAAGACTTCTTATTGCTAATTATCAACTTAAGACCTCCACAGTATTCATACCCTCCATATCTTTAGCAGCTTCAAGAAAAACAAGCTTATATAAAAAACACTGACATTTTCACCTGTTTTAGGGCAACCGCAAACACTAAGAAGCGTATGCACCCCTGTAAGGTGGTTTCGCTGCAATGCACCTTAGACAAAAGTTCCCGTCGAACCTCAGGAACTTCGCCGACACCCGCCAAACTTCACAGGTACGAATATTGAATCATCGAGATTGGGTCACTTCAGTGATTTAAGCAGGCGGGGGCGCATTGTTTTTATATAAATTTTTAAATTATCTCCTATGGAGTTTCACATTACACATAAAAGTGGCTCTCGAACCCAGGAATTTAATGGGAATAAAGCAAAACTTCTCGCACTGTGGCATAATGACTCCCAGATAATATGGACGAAGTGATTTAAGCGTATATTGAAGCGTTACACTACAATAAATGTTTAAAGGTCGTTTCCCATTGAGTGACGCTGCCACTCAGCAGCCAACACAACAGATGGCGCTAGTTGTCGATGTCCCGAATTCCTGGACATGACATCCCGTTAACGAAACGGTCAAGAGAGCACAAAGGAGTAGGCGGCTTGATAGATAGATAGATAGATAGATAGATAGATAGATAGATAGATAGATAGATAGATAGATAGATAGATAGATAGATAGATAGATAGATAGATAGATAGATAGATAGATAGATAGATAGATAGATAGATAGATAGATAGATAGATAGATAGATAGATAGATAGATAGATAGATAGATAGATAGATAGATAGATAGATAGATAGATAGATAGATAGATAGATAGATAGATAGATAGATAGATAGATACCATTATGAGGATGACCATGATTACTAAATATAGATGTCAGTGCTATTATTAAAACGCTACAACGCCATTTCGGATACTTTTCGTTTGACAGCACTGAACACTAGGTTGCATATAATTAATAGATAGTAATTAATCTTGATTACTAATCAAGGATAAAAATGAGCAGTAGAAATCCATTATATGAAATTATGATCTATCATCTGATCGTAACTATATACCTTGAAATACCATCTATACAATACATGTGCTTCTACACTATGAGCTTGCGCGCTACAATTAACTTTTGAAAAATCATCCCATGCATTTTCAGCGGATCCACGAAAGTGTCTCGGGAAAAACATCCAGCCGGTGAATTCAAACTAATCGCGATGTACAGCATAAGAACGTTGTCAGCGTTAAGTCCCTTAAGTGCAATTTGCGAAAATTAAGGCATTCTTCAGTAATCAATTTTTAAAGAACGCTCTCCATAGCGTTACGCCGAGCGCTTCCCCTTAGGGTCGACTTTGCCGCAGCACTCTATGTCCCAGATTGCTGGACATGAATGCGGCGGTCTAATGGCGAATTCCACTGGTCGAGCCGGAGCAAGTTTTCTTGCTCCGCGTTCCAGAATCTGCGTTCCACTGGTCGATTCGGAGCAAGTTCGCGTTTTCCACTGGCAGATTCGGAGCAACCCACTCCGCGACGGAGCGTTCCGAGTTGCTCCGTCTTGCAGAGGTGGATTTCGCCGGAACTCCGGCAACGCGGTGATGTCATTTCCGGTACAGTCGGCCAACTCGGTTGTCTTCAGCGTGTTTAAGGCGGGGTCTGATCACCCTGTGCACTTGTTTACATTCCTAAAATGGCGTTGTTTGACTCTGCTGGGCGAGCTTCTGGTTTGCTTCTTGCTCTGAGCGATAGCGAGAGCACGAGTTCTGACAGTAGTAGCAGCATCGATTACGACCAACCGTACGTGCTATACGAAATTATGTTCGAAGAAATGTTCCCTGACCCACTGTGCGCACGCCCGAAGATTATCGGCTACATCGAAGAAGAGATCTCCATGAGCTCGTCCATATTTGTCAGCGCACCACAAGAAAACGGCACGCCTGCTTTACGCCACTGCGGGGTCGAACTGCGCGCTTTGCAGCGGCGACCCATGGAAACGCACAGAGCGGAAGCAGAAATAGTTCCCGGAGCCAATTTACGTGACGTATGCATAAACAACTTCCGGAGCAACCTCACGCGGAGCATTCACGTGTGCCACTGGCAGATTTGGCTTGGTACAATCCGAGCGCTCGCTCCAGGATTTCGGTGGCCGCTCCGGATCTCCCAGTGGAATTCGCCATAAATAAAGACGTCTGTTGGGAAAAACTTGGGAGCTTGTTCTTCATGGTGGAACGCAACAATGTTACCAGGCCGCGTTTGCCTCGCTATTTCATTCGCTTGCATTGCATTGCATCGCAGCGATAACCTCAGCCGTGGCGTAAGGGAAGGAACAGCCGTGCGCGTGAAGTTCGCCATTGTTAACTCTCCCAGGGCGCTTACTCCAAGCAGAGTTGCGAAGCGCCCACTACGCCGTAATTCAGGATTCTGCGAAGTGCCCAGTACGCGATTATAGAGCAGAACGCGCACTTACGTAGGTGTTGAGAAAAAAGGTCGGCTACAGTTTGAGCGGAACAAACAGATGCCGTCCACGCTACGAAATTGGGACTAACCCCTGCGCGCTCACGCACGAGTGGATGCACGAGCGGTAGCCGATGCGACGTCGTAAACGAAGAGCGAAAACAAACTAGAAGACTACAGTTCAAGAAAAATATCCATTGCATCCTAGAGAGATACCAGCGCTTACTTGCTCTGCAAGAACGATTTGAAATATTTGCGCGCTTTTGCAACATACAGACAGTGCCGCAGATATATGGAAACCACTATTTGCGACTCGTTCGCGGCGCCGTTTATTAACAACATTGACCATCCACATATTAAACCTTTTCAGGAAGTCTCACAGACTAATTTTCTACATCTAGACTAATTTCCTACATATATCACTTCATGTGGAATTCACGGCGCCAGAACTAAAAGAAAAATGAACACAACTATGGCCGCACAACTGCCTGCCGTGCAAACGAGAGCTTTCGCACAAGTCAGTGGGTTGCCAGACCAGACATGGCTCCGCCTGCTAGCGAATATGGCGGCGCCCACAGTAAAAACAGTATATAGAGAGCATAGTTACACGCTGTGTAACTATGCACTGTGTCCCTTGCACTGTGTCCATCCAAGTTACTGCTCAGTGAGCAGTAGTTTGCTGATTATACCTCACACATTGCTACGCTAGATAATGTACGCCTCAGACTGTTCTATTGTCACTGTTCAAAGGAAGATTTTGACCGCTATTATCTATTGTGCATTTATAAAGTTTTGTTGCGCTAAGGCATTAGCTTGTGCACTTTAATTTGCGTGTCCTTACTAATCAGCCTTTGTTCTTTGCAGAGACGATGCCATGCGAAATATTTAGTTCGCACTTCTTTGTCCTTCTGCACCTGCAGTGTGCTGTTCCAAACCCTTCTTTGCACCTGCAGTGTGATGTTCACTATCTTCTACAAACTATACGGCAGTTCTGTGACAGTTTACGCAAGTTCACAACATTTTTCGGAGCACTTGTAGTGGGGAGAATGTTAACGAAGCACGATCTTGTACGAAAGAAATAATTATTTGTAAGCATTGCGGCGTGGTACGCGCAAAGCTAATTGGGAGAAACTGCACTTCCTCAACGAGCTGCGCAAGTGAAGACAGCGTGAATTACTATCTTTGTCATCATTCTTGCATACTGAACCATAAGCCAAGCGAAAAGGACTGAAAGTCTTCCTATTCGTGCACTTGCCTATCTCAGTAACAATGGGCTCCTTCAGTTCCACCACAATTTTCACTAACAACCACGCAGGCGAAAATGCATACTAGATTAAACGCATCACTAGAGAAAATGTATTGTATGCATGTGCTGCTACTGCGGTAGTAACACAGTACTGCGCTGAATATTTTGTCCAGTCCACCAAAAAAATTAATATACCTGCAAGGCTTCATACCTTTAGTGCATCTGCACACGTGAGAGCTTCCATGTAAGCGCTCCGTGAACATCATGCTTCACGGTGAAGACGCAGCTGCGTCCAAGAGCGTAGTGTATATCGCTATCCTCGCTACTGAAGTGTCCGCAAACACGAGGCGCGGCACAGCCGCCTAAACGTATAGTGCCTGAAGGATACTGACTTGGTCCGCTTTTTTCGGAAACCTCTTGTCTGCGCAGTGCGGACACCGTTGTGCGCATTTTTTTTTTTTAGCAGCGCCGGCTGTTCTCCGAAATGCTGCGTCATGTCTGCGGTTGCGCTTGCGACGGGGACAGAAGCTGTTCTAAGCGAAACCGCTGCTTCATTGTCGCAGTTTGCGATAAGAGCGGGGCGCGCGTATTTAGTCGCGCCAGGCACCGAATGAGAGCCGGAAACGTCGCGACGATGATGCCAGGAGCGATCCCCCCAACCCCACGTATGTGTAGCAGGCATAGTTCCAAACGCCGAGCGTGGCCCGCAAATTCTCGGCTATCGCTGGTTTCCGCTGAGCATGCGCGCGTGCGCTGTGCGCGAGGTCCATTTTTGGTTTACCGAAGCAGCAAGCCATAACCGCATACTTTTCAATGCGCTTCAATTGAAGGCTAGTATTGCTGCCTGTCAGTCGGGCCAACGCGCGCTACATTCTAGACGGGCGGCTCCGACGTGTTAAGACATATTCTCTGCTCTCGCCGGAGGCATCACCACGCGCCGAATGCCACCGATACGCTGGGATACTCTGTGTAGACAATATTGATGCAGAGCCGCAGAGCAGCGTGCGCCGCCATCCTATAGCGTGATTAAGCATCGCGTCAGCTGCTAAGCTAGCGTTGCTCACATAGACAAATGAAAACGCAATCACAATGCGTCCTGACTAGCTGTCGACTGCAGTCATATCCGTAATAAAAACATTGAGTACTTGATATTGGTTGAGGCGCGAATTCACGTGCCAGGGCAATTCTGTGAGCTCGACGTGCTGTTGTATACGAGGGACGAATTTTCGGTATTCCTCGCATCGCCGATGTGACGTATTCGACTGCATACGTGTGCACTTTTATCGCGAGTATGTCATGTTTCACGTGCCATTCCGGAGTCTCTCACGCGTTTCGGGAAAAAAAAAAAAAACCAGCAGGTCTCAATTTGTGTTGAACTGCTTATGGGATGACGTGATTCGAAGTTTCCGCAGTCTGGCCTCGGGTGCACTTCGAATCCAGTGAACTTTCTGGCGATTACGGCTACTTGCTCCCGGAAACCAGCTAGCCTCGGGACGACAAGACATCGTGCGCGTCAGTCGCTTGTGTCCTACAAGGTTCCCTTGTCATCGGTAACGTCTCCGGAACTGTGAGTACTGCGACAACTCATGTCGATTGGCTTTGTGTACTTTGTGGCCACTTCATTCAGTCTAACCCGCTACTCGTCGTCACAAACTTGTGCCTTCCTACCATTTCCGTGCCCGCAACGTCCCCGTAGGTTCGCCCAGGAAATGCGTCTGCGTTCAATGTATATTACTCTCTTGAACGGAATTCTTCACGCAGAAAGGGACAAAAGGAGTATACGAAAGACGTTATAGCATCTCCCGCTTACGGGGAGAAATGTTTTGAAAAGTGTGAAACTTAGTCTCGGTATTTCGAAGTCGATATGCTTTGAGCACCGTGAGGAATGCAGTGCGTCAAGTAGGACGCACGAACGCGAAATGTTCAAAAGCGGTTGTGATATCGATGGAACAAGACAAGCGCGCTTTGCTGCCGGTTAAACAAAATGCACTGCAGTTGTAGTTGGTTCATTCTAGTAGGATATAAAAAGCACAAAGTTATGGAACAAGAAAACAGAAAGAAACAGTCGATTAGCGTCAAGGCCTCGTATTTTCGTCTGGCGTTAAGTTTGGGTATTTAATTTCTTACTTGAATAAGCTAACTTGCCGAGCAACCGGTCCGCCGCGATGGATCGGTGGTTTATTGTGCTCGGCTGCTGACCCGATGGTTGCGGGTTCGATCCTGGCCGTGGCGGTCGCATTACGATGGAGGCGACGTGGTATAGGTACTATGCGATATCTGTGCACGTTAAAGAACCCCAAGTGGTCGAAATCTCCAGAGTCCTCCACTACGTGCCGCATAATTATATCGTGGTTTCGGCATATCAAACCCCAGATGTTATTACTGCCAAGCAACCGATTACGTTCAGCCCAGTTTTTTTTCTACAGGGGGCTACTGCATTTGTGGATTACCTGCATATGTTATTAGCGTCTGTATTTTGTATTTTTCCTTCGACTGCGTTAAGTATTCGCTTATTAGTATACTTTAGCGAAGCGCTACCGTTTCTCTCGAAAGTAGACGTGACAACAGTGGAAAATAAGCTTAGTTTGCATGCACGCGACGGCTACGCGATGAGGTATATTTTCCCAAGCTACTAAGAAACTCGAATTTTACAAAAAAAAAAAAGATGTAACACAAGGAGTCATTTTACCCTTAAGAATATCGTCAATCGTCAATAGATACGAATCTCAACGCCGAAGCCTGGCGCAGAAAGGCCACTCAAACCACGGAATCATTATGAGCCCATGCTTTTGTTAAAGTACGATGTTCGTTAAAAAAAAACGCCAGGCCTGCGCTGAAACCGCAGCACAGTCACAGCGAAAGCTGGAAGAGCGGCGTTTATAGAGCCCGTTCTAAGCTCTCTTGGGGCTACAATACAAGTACACTAGAAAGGTACCCACTACGCCATAAATCACAATTTTTGTGAAGTTGGGAAGCACCTACTAAGCCATTATTCGTCTTTCTGCGGAGAAACGAGGCACCAGCTACACGTCTGTAAGGCATTATGTGCACTTTGTTGACGCGACGACTGATGACGAAGAATTATGGCTCAGCCCATTGTAATGGGTTGGAAGCTTTAAACGGCCCACCAGTTATGTAATTTGCATTGGGTGACGCCCGGTTGCTATTTCCATCTCCCGTCATGCTGTATAACATACGTTGACGTGGGAGAGAGACGGGGGGGGGGGGGGCGAAGAACTTTACTGAGACCCCGAGAAAATTGATCATGCGCTTATGGGCTTCCTTGGCAACCAATACAAGTGCACTTACGAGGAACCCACTACGCTATAAATCATTGTAATTTTTTAGAAGTAGGGCAGCAGGCACTGTGCCATTTTTCGTCATTCTACGGAGAGCCGTGGTACCTGCTAAACGCATGTAAGGCATTATGCGCACTTTGTTGATGCTCTGCCTGATGACGACGAAGAATTATGGCAGAGCCTTTGTAATGGGTTGGAAGCATTCAACAACCTACTCGTTTCGCAATTCGTATTGTGTGACGCCTCGTTACAGAATTCGCGTTGTGCGACGCTTGGTGCTTATTTTACTCTTCTACCACGCTATATTGCATATGCTAATGTGGTTCCTTCCCGACATGAAGCCTGTATAGGACCTTTTTGCGAAGCACTTTCAAGCACCGGCATGGCTCAGAGGTTGAATACTGGGCTCACACGCAGTGGGCCCAGGTTCGAACCTCGTTCCATCCTGGAATTTTTTCTTATTTCGTTTTTTTTTCTTATTTCGAGCGATACTGGTTACGGACACCGGCGGCGGCGGCGGCGGCGGCGGCGGCGGCGGCGGACAACTACGGCGCCAAAAACGGCCGGTGAAATGATCTCATAACAGCTTTCGCTGTAAAATGAAGAGGCGCCGAGAAGCCAATTTCGAAAGCTTTTGAAGCCAGCAGGTGATCAGATAGCGGGAGTGACAGAGATGAGTTAACAAACAAACAAAATAAAAAAAAACCGCACGCGACGGACCACACAGATCGAAGGTACGGAAGCGGGAAGGTCCGATAGGTGACAGAAGAGACATCAGCAAAAACAACGAAAGATTATGAGTGATGTGAGCTGGCAAATTGAAAAAGCACAGACCCGACCGGCAGTGCCCCGCCATCGGAAGCGATCGCTGCACGCCGCGTTGAACTGATCTGACGGGCTCCCATAACAGGCGTACGTATACGGCGACAACAACAGCTGAAGATAAATAGCGGAGGGAGAGGATAGATTGAAGTACGAAAGCCGTGCACATCCCGACCTCCTTTCTATCCGCATCAAGTACAAGCCCCCTCTCCCCCCCCCCCCCCCCCCCCTCCGAATCCTGGCACCCAACACCAGCATCAGGAATCGACGGGGCGGTGTATCCTCACCCTTCTCGGCTAGCGACTCGGCAGCAGTCCCTTGCGAGTTCTGTGCTGCGTCGTATATCACGGAAGGGACGGCGTTGTTCCGAGGCACGGAGCACGGACTTCTGTGTAGGGATGCAATTGTACCCCGTTCAGCTTTCAGTGTACACCCCCGGAGGACGTTTGTACGACGTGATGTGAGCTTGATTGATGTATTTATTGCTCAGTGTTCTGCATAGGTAACAATGAAGCACTGCGTTGGGCGCGAACTTGTGCGTATTCACCGTGAACTTCGTCATGGGAAATTGCGCACGCTTAAGTCTAAAACTCATTGCAGTAAGGTTGAGCTCTGGCTCCGTTGATACATAACGCTGCAAGAATTAAACCATTCAAGAGGACGACGCACAAAAGAGAGATGAGGCACACACAACGAATGGAAATTCGTTGTGTGTCACTTATCTCCATTGTCCGTCGTCCTCTTGACTGCTTTATTCTTAAATCCCAGGATCTACTTAGTTAAATGTAGAAAGGTGCGCCCTGGAGGAGCCTCTTATAATAACGTCTTGCACATTATTCAGCCTGCAGAGGTTTCCTCCTTTACTCGATGAGCATACAACGGGCGTTCTAGAAAAACAAAATAAATGTTGTACGTAAGGGCGACGCACTACAGATGCTCCGATATATTTACGCTAAAGTTTGCTCAGTTGCATGTGTCTGTCGTCACAGTTCGGAAACTCCAAGTGCCTGTTTGACTCTGCGGTTATGGTTAAGGTGCCTGTGATGAGTGGAGTGCGCGTTTGAATTGTGCGCCTTTGAAAAGTGTGCATCATAAAGAGAAAGACGACAAGGCGTGCGAGCGCGTAGATGAGCACAGTGCCGAAAGGAAGACGACGACGATGAAAACCTTCCCGAGGGCGCGAGGCGCAAGGATTCGACGTACAAGTGGCCCAATCAGAAACCAACACGGATCAGGTCAGGGGCCAATTACTTGCTAACACCGAGGTCCAGCAGTCTCCAATGAGGAGTGGACAAGTGTGCCCGAGGGCAGAAAAAGCCTCGCCTCAGAGGGTTCCGTGGGGAGTTCGAAGGGAACCAGACAAGCGGAAGGTTGGAACCGGACCGGGCGCTGAAGACAGGCCGTCGGGTTTCGGACCCGAGCCTCCAGGACTTCAACCGGCCGGAGCCTCCTGCCGTCGTGTTCCCGAGCGAGGACACCATAGCCATGGTACGCGGACTCCACCCCAAGGCCTTCGGACTCCAGTGCCGGCAGGCAACGTAGCAGCAGCAGTTGGGCTACGGACCCGAGCTGTGCATTTGTGATGCAGGTTCTTTTTCAGTTTACGACAGCTCTCTTAAGACCGAGCTTAGGAGAGCTTTATTGAGGACAAAGCCGTTGGTTTAACAAACAACACAGAAAACGTTTATTTAAACTGAAGGAAAAATAACTATACATAGGTAAACACTTAATAAAAAGATCACTGCACGCGGTAACACACTCTTAATAACAAACAAAAGGCATGTTCAAAGCCTTAAACTGTACAGTCTACTTCTGACGCGGCTGAGCAGAGAAGCGTGGAATAAAACCAGTTCAGTCTCACCAAATCGCTGAGGCTTGACGGATGGAGTTGACGCGGGCTGGCTGGTGACGAAGAGGTAACGGTGGCTGCTGGCCGACGCACTGAGATGCCAGGGCAACCTGGCCAGGCAATTCGATGCACAGCTCGGGTCCGTAGCCCAACTGCTGCTGCTACGTTGCCTGCCGGCACTGGAGTCCGAAGGCCTTGGGGTGGAGTCCGCGTACCATGGCTATGGTGTCCTCGCTCGGGAACACGACGGCAGGAGGCTCCGGCCGGTTGAAGTCCTGGAGGCTCGGGTCCGAAACCCGACGGCCTGTCTTCAGCGCCCGGTCCGGTTCCAACCTTCCGCTTGTCTGGTTCCCTTCGAACTCCCCACGGAACCCTCTGAGGCGAGGCTTTTTCTGCCCTCGGGCACACTTGTCCACTCCTCATTGGAGACTGCTGGACCTCGGTGTTAGCAAGTAATTGGCCCCTGACCTGATCCGTGTTGGTTTCTGATTGGGCCACTTGTACGTCGAATCCTTGCGCCTCGCGCCCTCGGGAAGGTTTTCATCGTCGTCGTCTTCCTTTCGGCACTGTGCTCATCTACGCGCTCGCACGCCTTGTCGTCTTTCTCTTTATGATGCACATTTTTCAAAGGCGCACAATTCAAACGCGCACTCCACTCATCACAAAGGCCCCTTTTTCGAAAAGTTTTTCGCTTTGAAAAACTGCTGCTCAGTGCGCGGAACACATAAGTGATAGACAGCACACAACATTGCCGTTGTACACTAATCCGTTTTCAATACAGCAAATAAGGACACAACAATAGCACTCACAACACAATAACTGCTATCATAGTAGCAGATTAATGATCTGTTACTGTAACGACCTGACCTTGTACTGGTAATACGAACAGAAACTAAACAATAAAACTCTTCATCAAACACTCACTCAATATTAGTCCGTTCAGTACAGCAGACCGGTCATTACACAGTTCCGCTATTCAGGCCAAACAAACACCCCTAATGCACCATGACCATTCCAAACAATACGCTCGTTTAATCCAAGCCAGCTTTCCCTATACCCTCAAACAGCTGCCACATAAGCTATTCACCTTACCTCACATCCGACATCACTATCTGTACATCACCGTCCATTCAAAGTCAAGAGAAAGTTCACAACAAACTCGGATATTCACAAAACATATCAATCCGTTATCCAAAGTCAGGAACCTGAAACAGCGACCGGTCATTGAACTCGACGCTCAAGTTATAGCGTCCCAAACCAGGCGAGTGGAAATTTTCACACGCCGACAAGACCAAAGAAAGAAAGACGCATTCAAGCGTGTTCGATAAGACGCGTGTCTAAAACCCCACGTGAAAACAACTGGACGCTCAATGGAATTCCTAGCCACAGCACAGCCAGAATTCAATCCCAACACGAGGCGTTGCCTCCAGGCGCACCGAGACAAGAGCGTCCAAACGACGTCTTTCCTCACGCGAACGCCTTCCTCTGGCCAGCGCCTCAGGAGGCGTTGCTCTGGCTCACGATCTCTTAGCCGACACAAATTCTGAGTGTTTTCTGAAACCAAAGACGCTCCAGCAAACGCGAAAATTTCATCGGTTCTCGAAGAGGACTGCGCTTGCAATCGGCTATCTTGTTCACCTTCAACCGACTTATCGCTGGGTTCCACGCTAGTGACCTTTACACATTGGCCATCCTGCTCGGCCGCATCAGCATGTACAAATAAACGCGCTTTCGACTCGATACTGTTTGTTTTGATGAGTGCTTCTGCCCTCTCATCCTGCTCTCTCAGAGAAGTAGCATCTGCGCTATTCCCAGAAGTCACACTCTTTCTCTTTAAGAGTGAGTTGTTCACTTCATCTTCGACAATGCTTGTGGCGCCTGAAACCACATCCAGCGCTACACAAGAATATGCGGCCACCACCTTAAACCTTTCTTCACAGCACTCGCCGTAATCACCCAGGTGATCTTTTTGTGCTCCTTCAGTGGAGCTGTTGAGAGGCAATCCTACCTCTTCCTGATACCTGCTTGGCCTCTCAGAGGTACCAAAGCACGACTTACTCTCAATGGAACTGCCTTGTTCCATGCTTTCGAAGCTGTCCTTCGCTTCATCAAGCTCTGCAAAATTTCCGCTTTCTTGGCTGCCCACCTCTCTGCCATCCTTTATCTGAGCTCCTGGCTCTAACGAAAAGCTATGGCGAGGTTCAAGGCTAACCCTGCAGAAATCCAATTCGCTCCCGCAAAAACCGCTATCGGAGCAACCATCAACCACTTGCCCATAACTCTGGCTCTCAAGGTGCGTCTTCTCATCCATCGCCACTTCGAGTCGCCGCTCAAGTGCTCGCCTCTCCGCTTCTAGCTGTTCCATTTTAGCCCTAAGCTCCGATTCGAGCTTCTCCTTCTTTGCCTTTCGTTCTGCAGCCCGTTCCTCTCGCTCTCGCGCCATCCGCTCTTCATACCACGCTCTGAACTCTGGTCCTTCGAGACCCATACGTTCGGCCAATTCCAATAATTCCCACGTGCTCGCCATGGTTCACACCATTAAAACATCAAGTCGAAAAACAAACGGCTTTGTCCTGTCGCGGACGCCAATTTGTGATGCAGGTTCTTTTTCAGTTTACGACAGCTCTCTTAAGACCGAGCTTAGGAGAGCTTTATTGAGGACAAAGCCGTTGGTTTAACAAACAACACAGAAAACGTTTATTTAAACTGAAGGAAAAATAACTATACATAGGTAAACACTTAATAAAAAGATCACTGCACGCGGTAACACACTCTTAATAACAAACAAAAGGCATGTTCAAAGCCTTAAACTGTACAGTCTACTTCTGACGCGGCTGAGCAGAGAAGCGTGGAATAAAACTAGTTCAGTCTCACCAAATCGCTGAGGCTTGACGGATGGAGTTGACGCGGGCTGGCTGGTGACGAAGAGGTAACGGTGGCTGCTGGCCGACGCACTGAGATGCCAGGGCAACCTGGCCAGGCAATTCGATGCACAGCTCGGGTCCGTAGCCCAACTGCTGCTGCTACGTTGCCTGCCGGCACTGGAGTCCGAAGGCCTTGGGGTGGAGTCCGCGTACCATGGCTATGGTGTCCTCGCTCGGGAACACGACGGCAGGAGGCTCCGGCCGGTTGAAGTCCTGGAGGCTCGGGTCCGAAACCCGACGGCCTGTCTTCAGCGCCCGGTCCGGTTCCAACCTTCCGCTTGTCTGGTTCCCTTCGAACTCCCCACGGAACCCTCTGAGGCGAGGCTTTTTCTGCCCTCGGGCACACTTGTCCACTCCTCATTGGAGACTGCTGGACCTCGGTGTTAGCAAGTAATTGGCCCCTGACCTGATCCGTGTTGGTTTCTGATTGGGCCACTTGTACGTCGAATCCTTGCGCCTCGCGCCCTCGGGAAGGTTTTCATCGTCGTCGTCTTCCTTTCGGCACTGTGCTCATCTACGCGCTCGCACGCCTTGTCGTCTTTCTCTTTATGATGCACACTTTTCAAAGGCGCACAATTCAAACGCGCACTCCACTCATCACAGTGCCACAAATTAAATATTGGCGGAGACGAGAAGTGGTTATAGCATTCTGAGTTGAGATATTAAGGGGGGAGAGGCGTCAGTTTCGTGCTTTCAGCGGGCATATTTTACTCTCCTTAGAATTGGCAATTTCTTTACGCCTCAATTTCCATCGCGCACACTTGTGTTGATCCCTCGTTGCGAAATCCTGCGCCATCGGCGTCAGTCTAGTATTTAGTGGCTGCAAAGCTTCGTTGACTTGTTTGCTCCCTGCCGTCTCCCCCTTTCACCTCTATTCCCTGCGCCGCAGCAGCCTTCACTATATGTGCTAATTAGAGGCTTGGGACGTCAGGCGTATCAAACTTTAGAATTAAAGAGGTGGCAAAAAAAGAAACGAGCAGGTGCAAAATAAATGAATACATATATATATATATTACTTTTCATTGTCATTGTGGATTGGCCAGTGGGCTCTGTGAAGATTTTCCAGAGTAGGCTTGACTCACCTTTTTTCGAACGGATGGTATGCGGAGGCCCTCCTGCCATCTCGTCTTTAGGTGCCTTGAAATGTGACGTCTGGAAGACGATGACATCATGCAGGTGTCCATAAAAGCTGCATCCAAGCTAGACCGATCCATAAATGAATACATTTTGCTTTTGAATGCAACTTGCACGTTACGTACGCGTAACAATCCTGCGAGGACATGTTACGTCCAAGCACAGCTGATGCCCAGTAAAGTTAACAGTTGGGCGAGTCGGTGTGACGGTCCATTTTTACGTGTGAAGCAGCGCGCGTAGACGAGGCACAAAAGGAAGACGCGTCTTGCTCCTGTCGTTTCGTGTCACTTTCGTGTTCTTTTTTTTTTTTTTTTTTTTTTGCAGGTCATCCCAGGCTGCCTGGGACTACCTGCGTAGCTGCGCGTCTGTGGCACATGGGTGCTTTTTAAGCTGGATATTGCTGCCGAAGGAAGCAGGCTACTTAACAGTTTAAGATAAACAAACAGGATTTATGCAGCGTTTCTTTAATTTTTTTTCAGTGTTGAACATAATCAAAGCAGAGAAGCTCAATTTTCTGCTGTGTGTATCTTGATTGAAGCAAATAGTGAAAGCGAAATTTCTTGGTTCTGTCCTCCTAACGAAACTCGAGGATGCCGGGACCACTTTGCTATATAAAATGGCGTCGTGCCGACAACAGCAGCGAGCAATGGGCACAGCGTGCCCATTGTTGTACACCATCCCTTCGTTCGCAAAGAACTCTAGCCCACCGTATTTTATTATTTATTTTATATTTGTCATCTTTAATAGCCTGCCATAATGGCTTCTTGAGCACTCTCTGGCATCCTGTGTATGCGACTTCCGGTAAACCGCTTCCGTTTCCATTTCAAATCCCAGTGCGTGTCCTCGTGAACAATACTCGCATTTGGCCGTTCCTCCGCTTTGTTTATGTTACTTCCGATATATTCAAGTCAAACCCGCTGTACTAGCTCAGCGGGTAAGGCGTTGCGCTGCTCACTTCGAAGACGAATGTTCGACTTCCAGCCGAGGCGGCCTCGATTCGATGGAGGCGAAAATGCGAGAACCCCAGTGTTCCTCTAACTTTTGCTTCTACACTGCAATGTGATTTTAAGCCGAAGCTCCAGCCTTGCATATACTCCAGCAGCCATCGTATAGAGTCGTGCTCTTGATGTTTTGTACTTATTCCGCATATTTTGTTTCAGCAATCGCTTCGTTGTCTTCTTGTAAGGCTAACGGTTATGCTTCGTCTTTCGGATTGTTACAACAGACACTGATCGAACATGTCGCACACGAGAAAAACAAACTGGCTCCATAGTCGAGTCCCTCACCTTTCGATGTCACGCTAACGATGAGTGACACTCGTTTCTCTAGCGCACAGCACGACACCGACACGAGACGCGGAACACCTGCCTATGCTGATACAGGAGGCGATGTGATTGACGTGTAGTCTGTCTTGGGACTGTCGGTTATCACGGTGGCCGGTTCTAGAGCACGCGCGGTCAATGACATTTCGAAGGAGGGCGTTTGGAATGCAAATACGTGTCACGATGTTTGGAAATAGTCTATCGATCCGTAGTGTGACGTGCCTGTGCATATCAAGCAACGAATGTGCTTTTACGCTTCCTTGTACACACGCTGCATAGTCTATTGAACAATAATAAATCTCGTTCGTACTGTAATGCGCACTTCCGTCACTATGAGACCTCCATGACAACGCAATACTGACGCATACTAATTGCTAGCACATTATCCAGACATCCCTCAATACCCACATGAATTTCAATCATTATTATATTCAGTCATGATAATTTTGCGTATATGTTCTCAATTATGATCGCTGTTGCACAAGAAAGGCGGGGGAAACCCCCGCGACTAACAACGACATAACTTCCCTTTCGTGTCGTGTCCTTTCTGTTTCTTTTGTCCCCGTCGAAAGTGCGCTACATAACTGTATAGGTATAATGACATAACTGCCACATCTTTTGTCATAACATGAATTATGGCATTCGCAATGCTTGCGCGAAAATTCATTCTTTTCTTATTTACTTTTGAAAACAACGCCAGCATTTCAGCCGGTGTGTTGTCAAAGTTCGCTTTTAAAAACAGGTTGTCCGCAGCATCCCTGGTTGGAACGGTAACTTGCAGGAGCGTAGCGAGACATTTTTTTCCGGGGAGAGCGGGGGAGGGAATGGATTAAACCATCCTTTATGCAGATTCGCGCGTGTGTTTCAACGTTCTTAGATTACTTCAGTTGGCAAAGAGCGCGGCTTTCCAGTGGCGCGGAGCGGCTCGCCGCGATCGCCAACCAGGCGGGGGCGCTGCGGTCGCGTTAGGATTGGTCTCGGCGCGTCGTCTGCTACTGCTCTACTGCTGAATGAAAGGGTTCGACAAGCTACTACCACAACGATACAACGATTAACTCGATGTGGTAGTCACTCTCATTTCACTTAGCTCGAGCTAAACGCGCGTCTTAGTTGTATCAGAGCATTATAACAAGAAACAAGCAGCATGTAAGACAGGACATGAAAAAAAAAAGTTAAGGATAAGGCGAACACTGCACAGTGCGCTTACCTTCATTCCGTTTCCCGCTGTAACCGGCATTAATTTCTCGCCAGTATATACGCAAATCATGTTAGGCTCCCGTAATGCTCAATCATATTCCAAAATCACCTGAATGCGTATTACGCCTGCTGTTGAAAAGCCTACCAAATCAAAAACCAGCAAGAAAGCCAGAAAAAAACGTCTTGTCATTTTCATTCCCTTTCGTGAAACAGAATGCAACAGGTACATTATTTGTAGTGACGTATTTACGAGTGTAAGCGAGTATTCGAAAATTTCGATATTCAAATGGAACAGTGCCTTCTTCGATTCTATCTTCGAATCGAATAGCAGTCATTTGTAAGCCCGAATATTTAATGAATATTTCAAAACGTCAGCTGCAATGAAGCAAGGCCAAAATTGGCGCAAAAGTACGATAACTGTCATCCCTGTAACTCTCATCCCGATAACTGTCATTCCAGTGCGTTCCTCCCGCCATACGCCTACAAATGCTGTGTACCTATAGCATGCGCCCATTCTAATACGTATCGACCTTCTTTTACAGCAAAGCTGTATATGAGTATGGGCGAAACCTAAATGTTCAACATGAATTTTCGACAATGTATATACTTTCATGTATTTATGTACCCACACACACGGGCCGTGAAGGGCCTGCTGTATACTTAAAAGAAGATATATGGAATGCCCTTCTATCTGCCATCGTCCTAACCGACCTTTCTTTCTGGCATTACTTCTCATGTAATGTCTAGTTTTGAGACCTTTGAGTATAATAAATAAATAAATAAATAAATAAATAAATAAATAAATAAATAAATAAATAAATACATTTTCACCTCATTGGCTCAATAAAATTTCCTGAAACTTGCCGAGTTACTAAGGTAGCTGACTTGGCTGGTTGGATATTCATACCGATAATAAACAGCGCGAAATGAATGAATGAATGAATGAATAAATAAATAAATAAATAAATAAAAAAATAAATAAATAAATAAATAAATAAATAAATAAATAAATAAATAAAGATATGAATACGAGGACGTCAACATCAATTTACATTTGTTCTAATTAAGAACGGCTGTTCGTAAATTCGCGGCTTATTCAAAAAGTATACCTCGTTCAATTCTATTCGCTTCTGTCACTATTCCATTCGGCCTCAAAAATCACTATTCGCACACCCCGCAACCGCTAAGTCGGTTCAAGCTGGTTACGATCACGGAACTGTACAGGAAGCCTTCACATTAGCTTTAATTCCTTTTTTGCGGATGCGACCTTTTCTTAAGACCTTAGGCTTTTGCAAGCGTCTTTGGCAGCAAAATGCTCTGCAGCAGTGGTGGTCCGCCTCGGTAGTGCAGTGGTTATGGTGCTCGACGGCTGACCCGAAGGTCGCGGGTTCGATTCTAGCCGCTGCGATTGCATTTCGATGGATGTGCTAGAGGACCGTGTGATATGCGATGTTACTGCACGTTAAACACCTCATGGTCTAAATTTCCTGAGGCAATACAACGACGTGCTTCATTATTATATCAATCGTGGTTTTGGCACGTAAATACCCCAGATATTATTGCAGCAGTGGTGTCCTTGTGAACGGGACAACCGACACTTATTATGCCACATCACAATCCCGAAGTGCGCGCCAAGAAGGATTCAAAAAGTGTCGAAACAGACCCAGTTCCTTTGCAGCTAAACTGAAAACAACTTGGTTTCAATTCTTCTAAACATAAAAAAAAGCTCCCATGAAGAAATGTCGCGCTACGGCTTGCCGAAGCCGAAGCGTACCCCGAACAACACGGCGCGCTGCACCTCGGTATGTCGAGAATCGGCGCTTACACTTCGCGGTATCTACTCAAATACGTACGCACGATCACAGCAAAGAGCTCATGCCTTGGTGGAACGCGTGAAACCTCAGAATACATGAGTGATTAACGCGCGAGCACCAACAACGCAGCAAAAGCACGCGGCTGAAGCAAGCGTCGCCCTTCGTACTGCATCTCAACCGATCTCAACGCTACGCCAACGCCACCTCTCGCGACGGCGACAAAACCTGGCCGCCTCTCGAAGCTATAGTCGGGTACAACTTTAGAAAAAAGCGGCATTTGCACCTCAAAGGCGGATGCACACGCGCTTCCACCAATGGGCGCGCGCTCTAGACTGACGTCACGAGGCGGACGGCCGGTGCCTTCGCTCAAGGAGAAGAAGCGGGACTATTTCTTTGCCGCGGAGGCAATCGGCTGCCGCGCTTCGGTCATATGGGCGGGGCCTCTCCTTTTTTCTAAAGTTGTACCCGACTATAGTTTGCAAACTGAGAGAGAGAAAGAAGAGGGAGAAAGGAAAGACAGGGAGGTTAACCAGAAGCAGTCTCCGGTTTGCTACCCTGCACGTGGGAAGGGGTAAGGGGATGTAAAAGAATGAAAGAGAAGAAGAAGAGTTTGTGACGGCAGCACGCGACAAAATACAACAACAACAAAACGAAACAAAACAAAACGAAGTCATAACCGCAGTCCAAGTACTACACAGCACCATTTTCTTCCAGCAGTCACAGTTTGATATTGAGTCCAGTTGCGTGGAGAAACCTCAACAACGCCCTCAGAGCGGCTTGCGCTGAAGACCGGGTAGGCCAGGGCCCTAGGATTTTGTTCTCCGTGAGAGGGCGGTTGTCCAGCTGGCCTAATGCGGCTGAGAGGGCCGTTCTTTCAGAGCTGAAGCGGGTGCACTCACAGAGAAGGTGCGCGACTGTTTCGCTGCACCCGCAGACTTCACACGACGGGCTCTCAGCCATTCCAATAATATATGAATAGGCATTTGAGAAGGCCACTCCAAGCCATAGACGGACCAGCAGGGTAGAGTCACGTCGTGATAAGGTGGACGGGATGCGTAATTCAAGATCAGGGTCCAAGGCATGCAGCCGTGCACTTGTAAATGTAGATGATGACTTCCACAAGTCCAACGTTATGCGACGAGCTAGCATACGAAGTTCTCTTGCGGCGTCCGATCTTGACAGGGGAATGGTGACACTGCTGACACCGTCATGAGCGGATCGGGCAGCTGCATCCGCTTGGTCATTTCCCTGAATGCCGCAGTGACTAGGCAGCCACTGGAATACTACTCGGTGCCCTTTTTCTATTGCTTCATGGTGGATTTGCCTGATTTCCGCGACGAGCTGCTCATGTGCGCCATGACGTAAAGCGGAGAGTAGACTTTGGAGGGCTGCTTTGCTATCGCAGAAGATAGACCACGAATTAGGTGTCTGCTCCATGACAAATTGAAGAGCAGCACGGAGCGCTACTAGTTCAGCAGCTGTAGTTGAGGTTGCGTGAAACATTTTGAGCTGTATTGTGATAGCTCTTGCTGGAATTATTACGGCGGCGGTTGAGCTTGTAGTCATAACTGAACCATCAGTGTAAATATGGGTGTGAGCAATGTACACCTCATGTAAATACAGTAGTGCAGCCTGTTTAAGGGCAACCGATGACATTCTTCTTTTCATCGTAATTCCTGGTATGGTAAGGCGCACTTCGGGTCGATGTAGGCACCATATAGGCGAGGATGGCCTTGCTGCAGGCGTATAGTTCGATGGCAAAGAAGTACTATGGGCAGCAATAGTGCGGCTGAATGTTGTATGCGGCCTTTGTGCAGGTAAAGATGCGAGATGGTGCGAAGGTACCCGGGCAAGGTGTCGAATATGCACCCTGAGGGTATCAGTGGTCACGTATGTTGACACAGGATGGTCTCCTGCAATGACGATTGTTGCCGCTGTAGACGCACATTTCGGAAAACCGAGGCATTTCCTTAGAGCTTGAGCTTGCAGGCCCTGGAGTGCGTTCAAATTTGTTTTGCAGGTATTTCCCATCACAGGAAGACTGTATCTTGCAAAACCGAGAAATAAGGCATTATAGAGCTGCAGCATAGACCTTACTGATGTGCCCCACGACTTTCCACCCAGAAACTTGAGAAGGTGCGCTATGGTAGCCAGCCGTCTCTTCAAGTACAAAACGTGTGGCGTCCATGATAAATCGCGGTCGATGATTACGCCTAAAAAGCGGTGCTTCCGGTCGTGGACAACTGCTTGCCCATTGATCGTTATTGTGTACTGCCGCATTGTCTTGCGTGTAAATGCGACAAAGCAGCACTTCTCCGGTGACAGTTCTAGATTTTGATTTTTCAAGTACAACGCAGTCAGCGTAGCTGCCTTTTGTATCCGGGCTCGTAGTTGTAGACGTGTCACTGCAGATGCCCAGATGCAGATGTCGTCTGCATATATAGATACATGGACTGTATTGGGCAAACATTTCGTGAGGCCGACGAGCACAAGGTTGAATAGTGTCGGGCTCAACACACCACCTTGTGGCACTCCACGTCCTGTCTGATGGTAAGATGTGGCGCCTTCCTCAGTGACCATGAAAAAACTTCTACCAGTCAAATAGCTGCGTATCCACTCGAATGTTCGGCCGCCAATTCCGACTTCAGTCAACGCGTCTATTATTGCGCCATGCGTTACATTGTCGTAGGCGCCTTTTATATCGAGTAAC
Source organism: Rhipicephalus sanguineus (assembly GCF_013339695.2). Lineage (NCBI taxonomy): Eukaryota > Metazoa > Arthropoda > Arachnida > Ixodida > Ixodidae > Rhipicephalus > Rhipicephalus sanguineus. The sequence goes on from NC_051180.1 coordinate 29,415,886, forward strand.
AATGCTGCTGTGAGGTGTTTCAGGCGTTTCTGATGTTGGACAAACGTGACTAAGTCAATCACGTTGTCAATAGAGGAGCGCCCACGTCGGAAGCCTGCCATAGAGTCTGGGTAAACGCTGTACCATTCCAGATACCACTCCAAGCGTGTCAGCACCATCCTTTCCATAACCTTCCCAATGCAGCTGGCTAGAGCAATGGGTCGGTATGATGACAGATCTAGCGGCGATTTGCCAGGTTTAAGAAGCGGAACCAAGCGGCTGCACTTCCATTCTGGCGGAACCAAACCCTTCCTCCAGGACTCGTTGTACATACTTAGCAGCACGTGTCGCGCCTTCTCTCCAAGGTTTCCGAGCGCTGAATATGTCACGCCGTCAGGCCCCGGAGATGATGAGCGCCTGCAGCTTGCCAGTGCCGTTTCAAGCTCCTCCATTGAGTACATGAGGTCCATGCGGGAGTCCCGAGACGCAGGAGTGACGCATTGTATAGGTGCACATGTAGCCTGAGTGCCAGTTAGTTTCGCGCAGAATTGTTCAGCCACCTCAATCTCCTTTCGACCCTGCTTCAGAGCGAGAGACTTGAAAGGGAAACGCTGATGCGGTAGATCACGAAGTCCGCGAACGGTCCTCCATATTTTAGACAAACGCTGACGTGGATCCAAGGACTCGCAGAATAGCTTCCATCTTTTAGATTGAAGTGCGTCAATACGGCGCTGAATCTTCTTTTGCAGCCGTCTTGCCTCTCTGAGGTCGTGTATTGATTTGGTTCGTCTGTACCTTCTTTCCGCGCGTCTGCGAATCGCCCGTAGGCGCTGTAATTCGGCTTCAAATTCATTGTAATTCGGAAAAGGCTGAAAGGTGCGCGTAGCCTCTTGTATGGCATTGCGAATTTCATTGTCAAAACCTGATGGAAGCGTACCTTCACAGGTTTCCTCAATGTGCAGCCGGAACGCCGACCAGTCAGTAGTTCGTCGGAGAGCGGTAGAGGTGACCTTGGATAGTCCCTTAACTTCAGATAAGTAGGAAGGTGGTCACTTCCATGAGTTTCGATATCCGCGAACCATTTTACGTGTCTTTCCAAATGCCAAGAGACCATGGTCAAGTCCAAGCAGCTGCTGTATGTAGCTCCCCGCAGATATGTCGGACTACCATCGTTGAGGCAGCATAGATTGTGCTGTGTCGCAAATAATGCCAATCTTCTTCCCCTAGAATCCATCTTCACGCTGCCCCATAGTGGATGATGGGCATTAAAATCTCCAGTGAGAATCCAGGGACCAGGCGTTGATGTTGTGTTTGTATGTGTGTCTGTATATATAAACGCTTCCAAAATTGAAAAATTTCGGGGGGGGGGGGGGGTTGGACCACCCCAACACCCACCCACCCCTGCCTGGTATCGTGACGGACAGCATGACGGCAGCCAGTGGCAACCGAGGCATGACGGCAGCCAGTGGCAGCTTGGTTCAACGAGCAACGACGTGGCCGTATAACCCGTTCCCACAGTAACAAAATGGGCTCCGCGCCCCTGAACACAGACAAGACAGCAGTCATAAACGCCATCTTTCCTCACCGTCATGGCTCAACTTTTAAACGTAGAAAAACTCCACAATCACCACAAATGCACACCGCCTCATGTCGCTGCTGCAACACACACACACACACACACACACACACACACACACACACACACACACACACACACACACACACACACACACACACACACACACGCACGCACGCACACACACACACACACACACACACACACGCGCACGCACACACACACACACACACACACACACACACACACACACACACACACACACACACACACACACACACACACACACACACACACACACACACACACACACACACACACACACACACACACACACACACACACACACACACACACACACACACACACACACACTGAACTCAATATAACCAGGGAAAGTACACTGCCGATATATTCTGACAGGATCCTTCCAAATTCAGAACATACTCGGTCTATTGCATGAAATTGCTTCCTTTTTTTTTTCAAAAATTATTTTGGGTTGTTTCCCTGTTCAGTTATATTAAATTGGCTTTTTTCCTGGTGGTGCGGGCAACCCCCTTTTCTTTTTGGTTACTTTTGCACAGGAGAAGAAAAAAAACAGACACACACGTGCACAGACACAACACATGACGCACATGAGGCAGCACACGTGAAGGATCAGTGCGGTGAACGTTATTCAATTAAAGATGGCGATATGACGTGTGCGTTTCTCTAAAGGAAACTCGCTTGCTAACACTCTGGAGAAATACAGCTCGTGTTGCGCACTGCTGTCTTATTTGAGTCTCCAACTGGCTTCGCCGTACTAGGAAGCTTTTACCCCACGCGTGGCAAGCTACTTGCGTCTCATGGCGCCTTGTTGCTTGTTTTTTGCCCGTGTGTATAGCTAGTCGAGGCGTCACTCTCGGCTGAAAAAGTGTCAGCAGGAAAACTGTAAAGAAACAAGTCCAATGTTCATTGTTTCATTGACGTTTGTTTATCGCTTTCTGTTTCCTCTGATGGCCGTCACATCACGATTATTTGGCGCAAGCAAGCAAACAAACAAATAAACACCAACTGTTTCCACAAGTATAATCCAGCGTCTCAGAGTGACATTTATACACTCATACTTGCTATAATCAGGCCGTCAAGTCGCTACGATACGCGTTCGACATCGATGGCTGTTTTCGAAAACATTGTTTTTCATTTGCAATTTCGGAAACAGGGGGATGCTTCTGTGTCATACATTTAACGTTACTCCTTTCACAAAAAGTCGATGCGGATAAGTCTCTGCATCATCCATGAGTGTTTTTTTTTTTGTTGAGGATGGCAGTGGCTTGCTGCAGAATAAAAAAAAAATGAAGCTTTAGCGTCAGAATGACCAATAGCTGCGGTTTCTGGAAAGGACAATTCAATTGAAGCGCGAACCGAAAATCGCTACGCTTGGATCGCTTGGGCATGAACAAGAATAGAGAAGTAAAAAATATATACGAACGAAGATATGACGATATTTTGCCGGAGTTACGGGCGACGTTCTTTTTTTTTTTGTAATGTACACAAGAAACTACTAGTAGAGATGAGAAAAAAATCACAAAGTAAGCAAGCCGCGACCGATCGTCCGTCGTTTTTCGGAGGGCCGATTGTGGAGATTGCGTTCTAAACTTCCATCTTCCGGACCGCTTGTTCTTCATACGCCTCTTATAGCGCCAATCTCTGTCAAGTGTTCACTTCTTTATGTATTTCTATCTGGTCGAAAGAGGAAAAAAGAACAGGAGAGGGAAGGGGGAGTGTCGTTGCTGCTGTGCTTTCTCTGGTCATAAACGTCGTCTTCGCTGTGGCGGTTTCGAACAGCTAAAATGCGTGGTTTACGTTGCGCTTCAAAAATATACGTTAGTTCTGTTTATTCTTTTCACTCTTTCGGTTCGCAGTGCTGTCAGAATCGTGTGTCAAACGCAGCGTCCCAGTGGAAAAGAAATCGTTTCACTCAGCCACGATGCTGCCATGAAATTCGAAGCTGTCTTCTTTCAAGTACGTAGTCGGTTTCACAGTGCCATTCGTTCTTCTGTCTTTTTTTCTGTTTCTTCTTTTTTTTCCTTCAGAGTTGGTTAAATGGTCACCAGTCAAGAGAATTCCTTTTCCAGAAGCATTTATTATTGATGATATCATTCTTTTATTGATTATAATCGTTATTCTGACGAGACCGGAGTTCCTCGTGAAGTAATCTTGTTCTACCTCAGTCTGCGTTTGTCCACGCCCTTCCAAAGAATTCATGACTGTCCGATAACGTTTAACGAGAACGGTTAACGTTCCATTTCACTACGTAATAGCAAATTGATTAGCTAAATGAGGGATTATATCGGCAGCTCAAAACTAACCGTGTCGTAAAGCAAGAGTCAACGCGATGTCGCATCAGCAAGCATCAGCACCTGTCCTGATCCACAAGCCCCACACAAGCCAACTTCACAAGCCTGAACATAAGCCAACTAGAGCCATTGCAGCAATACTTAATTGCAGACTAGTTGCTTCATACTTGTAAACTCGACTTGCTGCACAACGAGAAGGAAAGGAGGAGGGAGACAGGAAAGAGCGCAGACTACCAACTGTTGGCTTCGTGAACTGACAATAAACAGTTGGTAGTCTGCGTTCTTTCCTGTCTCCCGCCTTCTTTCTTGCTGGTTGCGCAGCAAGTCGAGTTTACTAGAGCCATTGCTAGAAAGAGATTGTAAAATTAAAGCGCAAAAGCCGCAACCTTACCCCCAACTTCAAGAGCAAACTATAAGCGCACGTCATCTGTCTGAAATCATAGGCTCTTTGCATTCAGACGCGTAGCAATCGCCAATGCACATGCCTGAATAAGCATTAAAGAAGCTTGTAAAGGACAGCTAAGGTGTACAAACAGCGTGAAATCACACACCTGCACATTAAGCGAACTCTTTCTCAACAAGGAACGACGTTTCTTTTAACCAATATTTGAAGCAAGCAGAAATAAATGAACAAAGCGTACGTGCTCGGTGTGGTTTATTCTAAGAACGCGCCAGCAAATAGCACCCAATGAACAATCCGAACTCTTCTTCTTCTTTCTTTGTTTTATTTATTTTTCTTTACCCGAGGGCCTATCTGAAAATAAAAAGAGGTCCTTAGACGATCGTCTCACTGCAGTTTTACGCTTCCCGCGGGAAATCGCGAAACAGCGTCCCAGTGGCAGTAGCTTGTAATTTACGCGGCCATTTCGTTGCGCTTTGCAGTCAATATTTATCCAAGAAATCTTTGCTCCTACTTTCTTACATTTTTCTTTCTTTATCCACTCTGTTTTGTCACAGCGTCGCGATGGTGCGATAGCTGTCTTTTTCGTGAGTGAACGCGCAATACGATGGAAGCAAAAACAGAACATATAACAGACAAGTTTGCCTGTACTGTAGAAGTGTCGCGACAAGTCAAAAGTTGCGTCGCTGTGAGCTGTATTATCTTGATGTCATTCCGTGCCGCGTTGCAGCGCTTGACGCTCGTTTACACGACTGGCCCGCCCATTGTTGCCTGAGTGTTAATAATAATAATAATATCTGGGGTTTAACGTCCCAAAACCACGATATGATTATGAGAGACGCCGTAGTGGAGGGCTCCGGAAATTTCGACCGTCTGGTGTTCTTTAACGTGCACCTAAATCTAAGCACACGGGCCTCTACCATTTCGCCTCCATCGAAATGCGACCGCCGCGGCCGGGATCGAACCCGCGACCTTCGGGTCAGCAGCCGAGCACCCTAACCGCTATACCACCGCGGCGGACTTGCCTGAGTGTTGCACGGTGCTATGTGGGTCATGTAAGAACACTAAGGTCACTGGATCAGAGAATTCAGCCGGTATTTGTTAACGAATGGTAGACGGAACAGTGATCGCGCGGAAAGCGAAACTACATTGCCATTGTATATTGTGCACAATCTTCTAAAACTCCCTAAAGCGACCATAGGGCACTCCCATGGTCGTCCAATACAAGGTACTCTTGGCCTCTTTCTTTTGTTAAAATTGACTTTTTTCATAGCCCAACCAACCGGCCGGAAGGGATAGTTATTGCTCAGAATACCAAATTTTCGAAGCACGTTGTACAGTGCGTAAGCATTGTAGTGGGACAACTTTCCTCGAAACATCGGGCCATCCTCCATCCATAATGTAACAACAAGTAGGCCGATTCTCAAATTAGTGCGTTACTGAACTGGCATGGACATAGCAACAGTGGTGGCAGAGAAACCGCAAAGGCTTTTAACTTTGAACAGTGCAGTTACCGTAACATAACTATATCCTCCAGTTGGTGCATAGAGAAACTAGGACCGCGCTGTTGCTACAAGTGGACTATAATCACGTGTGGCTCAAGTTGTTTTTGCAGGGCAACGGTAAAGTAAGAACAAATAGTTATGACATTTAGTGAGTGCTACTAGTGCGAGTGGCATAACGGCGACACGACGACACGACGACACTCCCTCAGCGCATGAAAACACGCCAACTTAAGCGCCTCAACCACTGGCGGTTTCCGAAGCGGAAGGGGAGGGGCGGTCCCAAATGTGCATGTAGTGCACTGGCAGGGTCCTTCAGTACTTTATCGAAGAACCCTGATAGTGGTCAGAGCATCGAGCTTCGGTAATAGTAGCCGAAGTTCAAATCTGACCGCATGAATATTGCTACTATTTTAATTAAGTTGGTCATGTTTATGCGGTCTAAATACGGATGAGCTGACGTCAATCATGAACGGGTGTGTGTGGGTGTGGGTTATGACACACCTCAAGCTAGATTGTCCAGCCACTGGAATCCGTTCGCATTTAAAACAAAACAAAATAAATCTCGCTCGGTATAGCGTTACTTGAGACACATCGGTAATGGTACTGAGTGGGATTTTCAGCCTTACATCTTCAAACCCGTGCTTTCGCATTAATGTGTGGATGCCTTACTTTTTTTTTGCCGAGTTATTATGACCTGCTCCACTGCACGGGCTGATCCACATTCTATCTCTTTAACATGCAATACGGGCCCTGCTAACGACCTCTACTTTTTCAACACCCACATCCCGAAGACCATTAGCACTAGCTTTTATACTCGACCTCTGCAGATTCACCGACATTACTCTTATGCGAGCACACAAAAAGAAAGAAAGAAAAAGAAAAATGGAAAATATATTCCAGACAGTATTCAAAAGCAGACATCACACGTTTCAAAACCGTCCTGTTGTCTTTTAGGGGCGAAGCACCCTAGGGTCTCGGCGTGTTGGCGCGCATCGCCGTCTGCGGTCGCGGCGTGCATCGTCGTCTGCTCCATTTTCTTGAGCGCAAGAAACGCTCTTTCTGCGATGAACGCTAAACTACCAGCTCGCAAGGAACGAGAACGCGCCCTCGCCCGCGAGAGACAACGCCCACGCTGGCAGCGTCTGCTATAGCGAGTTTCTTGATTGAAAAAACCGACTGCTCGCGCTGCACAACCGTTCACCGGCCACCCCGTATATACGGGCGCTGGATCTTGATCTGCAATGTAGTGCCGGTGGAAGGTTTCTGTTGTGCGTAGTTGAACAATAAAGATTCTATAACGTTAACTAAAAGTGGACTGCGGGTTTCTGTCTAATCTTTCTTCTGAAGGAAAGAAGATGACTGTTAAGGAATCGTTTTTCTTTGTTAGACAAAATATTAATGAAAACTAACAGACAATAATACTAAAGAAAGTATAGGGGATATCATTCGTAGTATCCCTGTCGGCGGCAAGTTATTCTTTCGTCTACTCTACTTTCTTCACATATATATCATAATTACTACAAATGATATCCCCTATACTTTCATTGTCATTGTTGTCTGTTAGTTCTCATTGATATTTAACCTTTCTTCTGTCTCTCATTGCCCATCAGCAGGTGGGAAATACCGGCGACCACTTCATGCTTCGCCCCTCCACAGGCTTCACTGTTAGTGTAGCTGAAACACCCTTCCCTACATTCTTCACCCATCCCCAATTTTTTTCCTTCGTAACGTTATGCGCATCTTCGTTCTTACTTTGCGCATTATATGCATAAGTGGGAGGCATGTACTTGGCTAGGTTTCCCGAAGCCTGAAACCTCGCTGTGTCTTTCTCGCGGCATTCTCTTAGAGTCCTGCTATCTATCACTGCCAGGAACATTAAGTTGCCTGGCCGTCGTTGCTGCTGTGAAGCTGAAAAGCAAAAAAAGAAAAGAAAAAAAAGCCTGAGAGAAGGGTATGGAACATTTGGGTACCTAATGAGAAGAACGGTTGAACAAAAGAAAGAGGCGGGGCGACCGGAAAAGCCACATGTTCCTGAGAGAGGGTAATGCGTGGTCCCGATGAAGAAAAAGAAAAGAGATATCGCGAGAGAACTGCACCACAAATGGCTTCCTCCTCTTTCTCAGCATTGAAATGCGCGTTTCTTTTTTTTTTTTTAGTTTAATTGCGCCATGGCTACAATGAGCGACACAGTTGCAGACACAGACCCAGTGAGAACACTACATATAAGATCACTAGCCATGCCCTTGTTGGAAACATTAGCGACTAATCTTTCTAAGTTGTCTCGGCAGTCCAGGTTGAAGAATGATCGAAAAAAGTCTCCTTCTGTGATTTGTATACTTCCCATGCGAGAGAATCTATGTGAGTGGAGCCGGTCAATTAATTTTAACCACTGTGTTAACTATGCGTTCTCTTTGTTATACTGTCACGACTCGGGGCAGAAGCAGAAGCTCCTCCCAAGATGTGGCACCAGGGTGGGCCTCTGGTGTATGGCTTTCGCCAATCGCCGGTATGAAGGAGTCAAGGGCCTTTTGCAAACAAAGCACAGAAAGCTTTAATTGTGTGTTTAAACAAAGATATATTTCCAATGAACAGAACAGTTAACTTCAAAACAAAGGCGAACTAGTCATACATTCCACAATTATTGCAAATACGTGCCGCATGCATGGAGATTCAAATATGTAGAGAAAATGAGCAATATCGGATGGATGACCAAAGAGCATGAGCTGAAGCAATAATTAGAGTTCGCAGTCCACTAAGGTCATGCGAATGACGTATACGTTACCGGGCACACCGGAGTCCTTCAACACCGGCGCCATTCATGAGTGACCCTCGAAGCTGGCGAGACGGGTCGGCGGCGGCTCCACGTTGGCTGGGGGTGTTGGTTACGAGAACGGATAACTGGGCTAGTTTGTGGGAACTCATGTTAAGGCAGGTAGCGCAAAGTGCCCATGTCTCTTTGCGCTACCTGCCTTAACATGGGGGTGTTGGGTCGCTGCGTTGTGTCCCGGGAGTTGCCCAGCGTCGATTCCTTAGCCGATCAGACTGTCGAAATATAGGATCGGGTCGTTTTTATACGCTTCTCTGGGCGCCGGTCTTATCTTCCTGTGTGGTTTCGATGCATCCTTGAAGCGGTCTCATACGCACTGGTTGCTGCCGTGGTTCACACTTCACTTTCGGCCACCCTCACGGGGGAACAATTAACTCACACACAAAACACCAGTCACGTAGGTACACGGTGTAACACGTAGCTCGGATACAACGTCCCGTGGTTCAGACTCTGCTGTCGGTCACCTTCACGGCGAGTAGTTCAATATTATACAAAACAAAGGGACATGACCTGACACGTAGCTCGGATGGTACGTTCTGTGGTTCATATTCTGCGGGCGAACAGTTTTAAAATTACAAAAGACACGAGCCACTATCGTTCGTATGCGGTTCAGCCTTGTTAGGACATAGAGGTACAATATTTCCTACGGCTAACGCTAAGTGGTGCACGTACGCTCACGGCACAGCATTCTTAGACAAAAAATTATAAGCACGTTCGCCCTTGAGGTCAGTGGAAATATACAAATACAAACAAAAGGCGATAACCTTCACGAGCGAACAGTTTTGAAATTACACAAGACAAGATCCACTATAGATCTTAAATTGTCCAGCCATGTTAGGTCATAGATTTATCATACTCCCGACGGCTAACGCTAACACACACTAAGTGGTGCACGATTGACGCCAAATGAAACCCGAACAGCGGAAAACCTTCGCAATGGCCTAGTGCGCGCCGTCCAGTTATCACCATGGACAGGCCCGCATATGCGCAGTGCGGTCAAACCGGATGCGCGTGCCTGTTAATGGCGATGACAGGACGGCGCGCACTGTATCATTGCGAAGGCTTGCCGCTGTTCGGGTTTCATTTGACGCCGATAGTACGCTCACCGCACACCGTTCTTAGAGAAGAATTATAGCACGTTCGCCCTTGACGCCAGTGGAAGAAACCCCTCTTCACGGTATACCTTAGGACATTAGGCGCAATAAATGTCAACCCCATGCGACTTTTGTGACATATACCGACCACCATGCCGGGGTTCGAACCCCCAACATGTTATCAGTAGGAAAAGAACACAATAAGTGATTCAGCGCGGTATGTCGCAGTATACTTAGTGTTTCCACTATACAGCTACAAACTGCTCTGCTTTTAGGAATATCTACGACTATCAAGATGGAGTTTACTGTAATATTTGATTATGCAAGTATTCACTGCCTCCTAGACGCATTCTACAATAGGGCACGAGAAAGGAAACAACGAAAGCAATTTTTGGGGGAATATATCTCTCAAACACAATGTAGAAATAAAATAAATAGGATCAAATAAGTTGAAATATGTGCTGTTAGAGGCCGGAGTATTCCCCGGTACTCCAGAAAATCATTTTGTCTCGTTTCTGTTGACAACATCGGAACTAGTTGCTCCTCACCCGTAAGACACGCTTGCAGTGACGTTGTAACATTCAGTAGAAATGGACGCCCGACCGTGGGAAAGTCCTCGCTTCCGTTCCTTTCATCAGTCAGGAAGTGGAAGCAGTCGAGCACAAATTAATTGCCGGGCTTTGGCATCTTGTTTTGTTGTCCTCTGAATACCATGGGCTGTGAGTGGCGCCCTCATCCGCAGTTCCTGGCAGCTAACTTATCATTAACTACTACTCTCGGGTTTATTACATCGTTTGCCTGGGAACTTCTACGTCGTGACAGGTGTTTGACAAATGACTTTCCTAGTCTTGTAATGACGATGTGCTGTGTACTACACTATCCATCTTCTCTAGAGTAGAAACTTCGGCCTCTTTGTGTTTTTCATTTGCACTCTTCAGTCTGTCTATTGCACGTCTGTAAACAAAGAATTCAGTACCGAGAATACAAGCGCCATGGCTGTACATCAGGATGTTGCTGCGCTAGTGACGGGTGCCGGCGTCCATAATGTTTCTGCACATTTCGTTCTTAACTTCCTTTTTCTATACGGGTAAAAAAAAAACAGAATTCTTATAAGACTGGCGTGCCATGTAACCTACCTCCTTATTTCTTTCTACACGACGACAGTAAAAAAACTGCATGAATTCATCGCCCTGGCCAAAAAATTAACATATCTTTTTGGTGGACACAACGGTTTTCCTGTTCATGCTGTAACAGGAGCTCGTCGTCGTTATCGTTGTTGATGATGTTACAGGTGTTACCAGCATGATAGTCAATGAAGAACATCATTTATCAGCAGGTCGTGTGCTTGCGGAATGATGATCTTTGTTGATGTACTTTTATAGCCACGTCTGAAGGACGGTAGATATTGCATTTTTGGCTTTTCATCCAATGACGAAGGCTAGAGCAACGAAGTCATCGGTTTGCCTTGTGTGCCAGTGTCCTTCTGTTTATAAAGAAGACTCTATACATATTTGAACATTGAATTATATAGATTACATTTCCGTTGACTCACCAAGTCGGGCGTTTGTCTATAGGCCAGAGTATTTTACTCTGGCACCCGCGTTTAGTGCAAGCGTACATATTCTTCGCCGTAGTCGTCACCCATCAGCGCAGCCAGCTTAGTGACAGCAGTTCTGGTTACATCACAGGTGGCGCTAAGCGAACACTGAGGGCAAGCACCCGAAAAGGAAAGGCCGGAAGCGGTTGTGTGCAATAGTTGAACCAATAGGCGTGGGCAGGGTTCGCTATTAGAGGGGCAGGGGGGCAAAGTTTCATCGAATCCTTCCCCCCCCCCCCCTGCCTTTTTTGTCGAGTCCAAAACACGAGGTGCTTCACGATGGAAGAAAAAAAAATGAAGCGATGATGTTCTTCTCCCAACTTGGTCCGTGGCTTTCCGGGAGTAAATATGAGATTAAAACAGTTCTTAGAATTCAACATTAGTGGCGTTCGGTCGCTATTATGCTTAAAAACCAGCGTGGCCGTCACCCCGCTTTTTAAACAGCGATGGGATAGGTTCAATTGAGTAATGATATAGGGCAGATTTGCGCACGGTGATTATGGAGGGGGGGGGGTGAGGTCCTGCCCCCCCCCCCCCCCCCCCCCCCCCCCCCTGTGCGCATTCTATGGTTGCACCTAACTAGTAGCCGCCAGGCGTAGATGGCTGCCCCTACAAGCGATGAAATTTATCTTACAGAATTGTGTCGAGACTGTGTCGCTGCTTCAGTATGCGCATCGTATTATCCGTTATCCATGTCTTTTCTCTATCCCATTGTCAGTCATCGGGATTGAAAAACACAACGCGCAAACACCACATGATTTTCGCGCACTGACGCCAAAACGCTTCGTGACGTGTGAGCACAGTCTCGTAACTCACCGTGAAATCCCCATACTACCACTCCACGCCAGTCTGTCGTGACTTTCTTCTATCGTCGTTTTATTCTTCACCCCTCCCCCGCATTTTCGTTTTCATTTTTATTTATTTATTTTCACATTGAAGACTCAACAAAGCAAATAAACTTCGTGCTGAGTAGTCTGAGCGACGCTCGGTCGTCGAGCAGGAATGACAGAACCGACCAAATTGAATTTTGGGACCGTCCTACTCTCTTCCCTTAAGCAGCTTTGAGGCGCTGACACAACGTGGTAGCGAGTGGCTACTGCAGAGACGCCATACGTGTCTTAATGCCGTGGACGTCACGTCCTTTCGTGTTGCTTAAATTTTAATTACAAGCTTTTATGCGGGTACAGGCACTTTACCATCGCGGATTTGGATGGATGGAGATAGAGGCAGGAACCAACGCGGTTGACATGAGAGGACAAAAACCTCTCTGAAATGGTCAACTTTGCACCTCTCAAGCAGTTTCCTCATTGAATAAATCTGACTCATGTACTGAAGTGTGTTTTTCAAAGAAATAGGAGCCATCAAATGACCCACGTAGACACAGTAACAAGTCTATAGCACGTCTGGTTTCCGAGAATTTGTGTCCGGTATGTTGACTAAAAGCGTCGTCCTGTGTAGAATACGTGGCATATGCAGCAGCGCTGCCTGAAAGTTCAATAGTGCGGTGAAGTTGCAAATAGTTACCAAGTAAATTGAATATTGACTTCACGACCGCTCTCGTAACCGAAAATCAAGCGTACACACCCAAACGTAAGGCGTAAGTAGTGTAATTTACACTGTAGTATATCGCGCACAATTCATAGTGATTATCGCAATGATTTCATTCAAGATGAATGAAAATGAACTTTGTTATCAATTTATCATACAGCACCTTGTCCGCAGTACTTGTTCTGAGACTTTGGGTGGCTTATCAGGCCTCGCCCAGAACATTACGAATATGGTGTGGACAGGGCTGGGCAGTATCGCGATACAAGAATATCGCGATAGTATTTCAGAGATACATTTGAGTATCTGTATTTCTGTATCGAGATACATTTGAAAAATGTATTTGTATCTCAGTAGTGAAATACATTTACAATGTATCGTTTTTATCGTGATACAACGCAGGACACGGGTATCCCGTTACATTTTTTTTTTTTTTTGTCGGGAATGAGTTGAGGCGTGTTTCCAAGGGGGCAATGACGTCTTTTTTTGTGTGTGCCAAGACAAGCAAAGGCGCGCTGCCGGTCGCCGACAGAAAGGGCGGCGATGGTTTCCCCTCATGCGCAGAATGGCCCATGTGGTAAAGTGCGCGACGCCACAGACGGCAGAATCGCGGAGGCAGTGTTGTAGGCTTCTGCCGACGAAAGTCGCTGTCTTTCAAGGCCAGTGCAGCACGCCTAATTTTTTTTCGGGTGGCAAGCCATTACTTCGTGACCCTCCCGCGCAGATACCGCCTTGCAACCGAGGGTTTGCAATGCTTAGTGTGCGTTCAGTTCTCAAAGCGGCGGCACTTCGAAAAGCAGTTCTCGTAGTCGCGGCGGAAGTGACTAGAAGATAGCTATCTTTGTCGCGCTTTCAGCCACCTCTCCAGCGTGTCGGGGTGCGTTCCTAATTGATCACAAGCGTGAAACTGTCTTTTGTGGTACCAGGCTCCCCCACCGTCGGAGCCGACTTCGCCTGTGGCGGCTTGCTGAAATGGGTGCTGGTAGCGTCGGTGGTGGTGATAGCTTTATTGAAGAGTGACCCTTTCGGCCCAGGCGATGAGTGCTTGCTGTAGTTTCTGATGGGGCGCTCTGAGCAGCTGTACCTGTTTCCACGTCTTTTTAGAAAGCTGGCAGGAGCGACTTGGGAGGGCTTAAACTCTCTCACTCCCAAACAACGTGATTTTAGGAAGCCAATGTATGAATTGTGCAGTTTTGACGTATTGGGTTCCATTGCGCATAGGTAATTATGGCCAGCCTATATGGGCAGCGGAATCCTCAGCCGTCTGACCTGGCGCTGACCGGACCAGACGGCTGAGGGTCCGAGGATAGAGACCGACTTCAGCTTCTGAACAGACAGAACAACCCATGTGAGGGCGGAAGTGTTTCGGTATCCAGATGACCCGAGAAGAGATATCGCCACGCTGCAGGGCTATCCGGCTATGAAGGCGGCATTTATTCACTATAATACGAATTTGTGCTCGTCTGCAGCGGTAGAGAGACATTTATTCTTTCGCGAGTCTTGTGCTGCGGTCGAACCGACGCTGTCTAAAAGACAGCCTATTTGAGAGGCTCACACAGCAACCTTCTCAGCAAAGCAGATCTTATGTGCAAAATGAATGCATACTTTTTTCAATTCACTGGAGTTCATTAGTGATTCGAGTGATTTGCTTAGACTGTGCTATTTCTAGCTTAGCTCATTTTGTTGTCACCAAGTATGTCGATTTCGGTGTCCAATGCTTGTTACTCTTGCTGTGAAATAGCGTACTTTTTTATTGCAGTTGATACGTGTAACTATGTCATTATTACTAATTATGTACTTTGTAACCCCCCTCCCTCTGCAATGTCTTATTGGCGCTGAGGGTACTGTAATAAATAAATAAATAAATAAATAAATAAATAAATAAATAAATAAATAAACTGAAAGTATCAATGCGCTGCAACTTTACTAACAACATTATGGTGCACTTATAGATGCCTTTGCGGAGTATGAGCATCCTTGAAATAAAAAAAAAAGTATTCCAGTATCTGTATTGCTGTATCTGTATTCCGGAATACTTTTTTCGTCCTATTGCGAAAGTATCTCCGAAATATCCCGTTACGCTAAAGGCAAATGTATCTCAGTATCTGTATTTTAGGCTTCCAGTCCATGTATTTCGATATCTGTATTCCGGAATACTTTTCCGAGTATCTCTGCCCAGCCCTGCATGCGTTGTCGAGTAGTGGAGACGCAGTCATCGATATAAACGGGATGTAATACACGGTAAATTACGTAACATATACTTGCACGGGACTCTTGAGCTGTTGGGTCCAATGAGATGTCAACCCTTCACAATCGTCTCATTACCTGATTGCGTCGCACAACAGTGTCATCCATGTGACGTAGTCTGCAACAGTATTGCTTGCTCTGACCTCTCAGTCAGTATTGGACGCAATGCATCGCGCCATTTGTCCATCACTCTTTCTTGCTGGTTTATACCAGAGTGTCGGCACTGATTGTTGCGATACGTCAAGCAACATAAAAAGAGCGAAATTGCTATGGCTGTATATAGTCAACGCTTTGTTCACCCCTGGCTAATGGCGATGGCGGAGCTGCAGATTACGACGCTATAGCGCCTGGAATACCGAAGCTGTCTGGCGGGGACGGAGTGATGTCGATGACGACGAGATCATCGCCGTCGTAACAGAATGGACGTGTTCGCCCAAGGCAAACGCACTAGGCAGATGCAGTTTCGAGCACTTGACTGCGTCCGCAGTAAAAGAAAACAAGAAATAGTTATCCCGGAAAAGCTGGTCAAATGACGCGGCAGTGTCCCTCCCAAGCGGAGGAACTAAAGAGCAATTACGCATTCTACTACAGCCTGCAGCATCTCGGACTATCGCACGCCCGTTAGCCGGCGTCTGTGCCGCGCATCCCTCCGCCCCCTAGTAGACCGATGGGGGAGCATTGGTATGCGTTTGCGAGCCCCAATTACAGGAACCGGCGACGAAGGTTTTCGGGGGATGTTAGTGGTTATTCTAGGCTAATCACTTTTTTGTTAAGTACGCCGGGTGTCCCCGTGTTTGTTGCCTCTCGTGGTGGCTTGTTTTCATAGAACAAGTGGCGCGCTCCCTGTCGCCTGAGATGGTATTCGGGAGCACTGAGGCGAACGCCGGGAAGTTTCCGATGACGCGTGTTTGTTACGGGCTATAGAACTTCTTCATTGTTGAAGGAAAAAGGTTGAAAGCAAGAGGAGAGGTAAGAGGGGACCGGAGTTTGGAAGAGAGGCGTGCTAGCTTTTGCGGATGCTCTAGCAATTAGTCGGTGGAATATGTATGAGAATACATGTAGATCTTCACGAGTGTGTAGGTATAAGCAGTTCTCTCGTCTTTTCTCTTGAAGAAAGAATAATACAAAGCAAATTCGTTATGACGAATATGTAACGGCAGCGGTCGCTTCTGCTCTCAATGATCAATATTCGAAGGGATCTGGAGCCATCCTTTCAACAAGGATACTTCTCATCGTCATTCAAGACTTTTACTTGATAGGCTTCGTTATGAAATAAAAGGAAGTCAAATGGTCAAACCCTCCCCTGCTTTGTCACTAGGACGGAGCTGGAGCGTTTAGAATTTCACCCCCGCGCACTTCGCGGTGCAGTGCACTCCTATACTCTTACAGGAGGCAACCGTGAATTGTCCCTTGTGCGCGAGGCTCACGGTGTGTCAAATGAAAACGGAACACGTACTTGCACATTCCCTCGGCGACCGCACCAAGACTCCGACTATATTCTTGTTTAATCTGTCTGCAGCCTGAAAGGAATCAAGCATTATTTCCCGGTGTAATAATTACATGATAATTATTTACAGTGATGATTGACAGTGATATACAGTGATGATAATTATATACAGGTGAAGAGGATGAAGGACGGATGTTGTGAATATTGTGCGCACAATACCAACTCTGCGCTCGTGTGCCTTCTGTCTTCGTGCGACAACAACAACAACAACAACAACAACGAAGTGGAATAACGCGTCTGTCTGGGTAACACTGCAATGTAGTTTTCTGAAACTAGAATCAATGTTATAAACGCTGATCCGGTTATTATATCGCAACGCTTCTTACAGCATTCTCATTCGCATGGCCGCCCAGCTTTGCACGGCACTCAGAATAGCTGATTCAACCATCAGACAGAGCGTGGCGCAATGTTTACCGTCGCTCACGGCGGTAAATATAGAGAGCAGCTCGATGTGATTCGATTCTGTCGAGTTACGCCATGCTCATTCCAAGCGTAATTAATGGGCCATTCGTTCCATCGTGTCAAGTAGCGTCAGAAGCTTGCTGATTACGTACGCCTCTGGACATACGAAAGCCCAATTTTGCTTGCGTTATGCAGTTGCGCAGGAAACGAACTGCTGTCGACCTGTAATCAACATGCGCGTTGTTACTCACGTGGCGTATAGGGACCTGTGCACTTAAGCTAAGCGCAAAGCAAACAATCACGACGCAGACGCAAATGCACTAAACGTGTTCTAGTAATGTGCTACGTGCTACGCATTTGTTATAAGGGAGACACCAGCTACAAATTATTTGTTCTTCGCCTACTGCTGACATCTTGCCACGGCACAGCAGCAACAACAATATAATAAATACATCCTACATACAACTTTGCTTTCAACAACAACAATAACAATATATCACGTCAGACGAAAAATTTTTGGAACACGGGGTGTTGCTGGAGCCTTGACTGTTGACTCCAGCGACATCCCGTGTTCCAAGAATTTTTCATCTCTTCAAGATTTCATCTTCCCCTGAACTTCTGCAATGTATCACAAGTTACTTGCATCCAACTTTATTCCCAACAGCAGCAGCAAAAGCAAATGTTCAGTAAAGCCAGTCGTTGCGTGCGACGTCTCTCATCTGTGCCTCGTCTTTTCACTGCTTCAGGTTATTCAAACCAGAACGTGTCAGCTACCTTTAACTCAGCTTTCGTTAATTACGGTAACAAATCCGCCTTCTACTGGATAATCATATTGTAACACAGTAACAATACGTATGGGACGCGCGCCGGTTCATCGCGACAGCCAACGACTTCCTTGTGACAGGGCTGGCTAGTGACCAAAATCACCCTCGAGCCAGAAACCTCGGTGAATCAGGTTCCCCTTATATTATATGCGAGACGCGTTATGTGCTATACATACGAAAAGCGCAGGAAAAGCCCTGTGCACCAAGAGAGCAGCCATCCACATTTCCCATGGCATGTCTGCGACGCACTGCGCGGCTAGCATACAACGGGGATATGATTGATGCGTCCGGTCACCGCTGCACGCGAATCCAACACTGTCTCTTTCTCGCGTAGCCCTAGGTGACATGCCACACACACAAAACAAAGAAAAGTAAAAAAAGAAAAAAAAATCCACGCTAAGCTCTTGCAGGAGCCGTCTTCTATTACAACGTGTCTCGAAAATTTTTAATGCATCATGTCTACGATGATGCACGTCCACCCGGTTTTTTTTTGCCGTGTTCTTGATATTTTACGCTGATTTTGTTAGTTTATTCTTGTAGTTTCAATAGAAGGCGGCAGCGACGTGAGTCATCTGTCTTGCTCTGTCACGCCATAAACGCCGTCCAAGCACCTTCTACTAGAAAGAAGAGCGAACGTACTACGTGGTGGCTGCAGGTGCAAAATGCATTCATGAGAAAAAGAACTTTGCGCGAAAAACAAAATATCAGTATTAAAACCATTTATATATCATTTTTGTATCTTTCAGAAAAAAAGAAATCATCACAATCCTCCTAGTGTTCTTCAGGAGGCACTGCGACTTTCTGATTTGTCTTTCGAAACTTTGTGAATTTATGGGTACTCATTAGCGGTGACAGGAAACTGTTTTAAGCTCTAGAAGGATGCTTGTCAAGTAATAAATTCAAGGGTTTGATTACTATTTAGTAAAAGTCAAACGAAGACGTAGGCAACATGCGAGACGGGTACGATAAGACGCATTAAAATTTTAAGGCTAACCCTTTTCACGTGTACCAAGTACGCGTATCTTAGGAAAATATAAACACGTGTAGTTGACAAAAAGAAATTGATAGCTAAAATAGAAAAAAAATAACATTTACTATACAGAAGAGACGTTACGTGTACATAGATGCTAACTAATGAAAGCTTAAGGATATTGTGCCAGGAAGGAAGCAACTGGAGGCTCATACATAAATGTGATTGTTCAAATAGTCCTGAATGCAAACAGTCATTACGAATATACTACAAAAGAATCTACACGTGAATTCAAATTATCTTACCTTGTTGAACCCAAAGAAACAATGTAAAGCTGTCAAAACACATCTACAAATTCCTACGGAGTATGGCTTCTTTATTATCCGTTTCCAAACATTGTTTAAATTACGGTATTTGTAGGCAGTGTATAACAAACCAAGACATTACTGTCGCCAGAGCATTGTAAGATGTCTTCATTATATGATTATCACCTCCAGGCTGTTATAGCCAGCCATAGTTGTTGTAATAAAACGCTAAATTGCAAGTAATGACTGAAAAAGAAAAACAATTGGCAATCTTTAGTGTCTATCCGGCCCTAAACTCATTCACTGCGACAAGAGCCGACCCACTAAGTGGCCACAGTCGCCTTGCTTGCCTTCCTTTCTCGCTTCTGAAATAATTGTCTTATCTCAGGTTTACTGCCACTGATGTACACAACCGTCTGTGTGCTCTTACAGGAAATGACGTCTCAAATATGCCACCAGTAAAAAAATGGCAAGGCTTGCATTAAGTCGCTCAAGGCTTGAAACAAAGGAACTGGACGATTATGAAGTCTAATCTGGTTGCTTCGAGGTTGTTGCTAGGTTTTAGCTAGGTTATTCACGACACGGATATCCAAACACAAGAACCGAGCGTTCGCACCTCTCAGAGGTCTACTGCACGTCGTCGTCATTGGCGTAGGGATTCCACCCCTTAGGGCTCTTCTCACAGCCGCCTTTCCCGTTCCCTAGTATGGCAGCTCCGCACTAGTCGTGCCAAGCATGAAGGAAGAGCGCAGCGGGGTGGCCTTCTTTGTTCCTCATTATTTTGCTTTCTTTCTTCTCTTTCGTTCTCTTACTCGTTGTTTCTTGCATATTTTGTATATGTTTCATTCTATTTCTTCATTTCAATTTCTTTCTCTTTCTCGCTCCTTTTATCTTTATTTCTCTCTTCATCTTTCCATTTTTTGCTATATATTTTTCTCTTAGAATAACAGAGAGCTGAGCTAGTTGGTAAGTATTCATTCTAAAAAGACAGCGCGTGCTAACACGGACACGGGAAAGATGCCACGACGGCATTTGTGGTGTCGTGACTTCTTTCTTGTGTGCGTGTTTGCACGCCCTGTCCTTTTATAATGCATCTTTCTCTCTCTGCTTCTTTCTCTCTCTTTCCCTGTCTTTCTATCTTTTTATGTCCTAATTCCCATTATTTCTCTTTATTTTTCTATTTCTCTCTTCCTTTCTGTAGCTTTCTCTGTCTCTCATTATGAACCAGTGGTGAGTAGTGGGATTTGCCCAATTTCTGTGGCACACACCGTTCATGATGATGATAGCTCTCTGATAGGCCGCACAAATAACGGCCAACCTAAACAGCTTCGCTGTTAAAACAGCGCGAAGGAGCGATAGTGAATGTAGTACGGTTCTTTATCTCTGTGTCCAATTTTTCCGTTGTTTTTGCGTATCCATATTCAACACAGAATAGGCTTACGATGATGATGATGAAACCAGAATGCACATGCATGACGTCTGTGAATGACAACCATAAACGACATATGCTATAACACGAACAACATGATACACATGCTATTTATATCACAGTATAGCTAACAAAATGACATCGTAACACCATGATGGTCGTTTCATTGCATTCGTATATGCCTGAAAGTAAATGACATGACGTACCTGTATGACAAGCGTTAAAGACACGTCAGGACACGTTAGGCAGGACATACTCGTAGTCCTCCTGCCAGTGTCATTTTTCGGGAACGTCATGTTGGACGTGCTCATTGATGTGCAACATCTTAGCCTTAACACAGCAGCTACATCTTTCCACAAACAACGAACTGCACTCAGCCACTTGGATGTAAGACCATGCTCTCGTAGACAAAAAAAAAAAAAAATCGGCAGATCGCACGCGTTGTGGCAATCCGTTTCATACAGTCAGCGTGTACTTTATGCTGTATTTTATGGCTTTTAACTAAGCGTTAGGAGGTGGAGCGACGTGTTCTTGTAAGTCGTGGGCTTACCAGGCACGTCGACAACACTGGCGTTTAAAGGGTAACTTATGGTGCTACGTAACGTCAGCCCTCGCGTTAGAGTACAAAGTGCATACATACGTCAATATTATCGAAACTAAGTACACTTTAAGGTGGATTCATGTGAATATCATACGCAACTTAAAGTAAGCGCACTTTATGGTGAAGTCATGTGAATATCATACGTAACTTTCGATAATGTCTTCCTCCAGGGTCGAGCAATGCTTCAGTATAGCTTGCTGAATCATAGGAATACAAATGAAATGTTTATTAGACTGATATGAAAGCGGAGCCAACAATAGATCTACATACGTTAATCTTAAATGACGCCTGTATCGTAGGAGTACATATGTAGTATTTCTTACTTTCTTGTAAAATTAGGCAGCCAGCACCACAAACACAATAGACGTTGCACCGACATTACGCCTACATAGGTTTTTTCCGAACCATTTTATACACCTGGCGTGGTTCTGTGGTAGGATACCCGATTCCCACGCAGAATGCTTGGGTTCAATTCCTCCTGCGATCCTAATTTTTAGTCGTTCCATTCTTCGGGTCAACGCTGCCTATGCCCGTTTTTCTTACGACTCTCGCATTTAACTTACCAATGTCTGTTCTTGCTGTTCCTGGATAGATATAAACTGTCAAAAACCTGTGGCGCATACACGGACACCGCGGCCCGTGGTAAACGGGTATGTGCCGCACGTGTCTGGAGGAAAGCGTTTGACGACGTACGCGACAAGATTTTCACGTTACTTATATTATGACCCTACTGTCATATTCGTCGAATCCTCTTGCCCTCCCATGCTAATTTTGTTCTACACCAAGTTAAGGAGGCGATCATGAGAGCACCCAAAGGTAGGCGGATAGATAGATAGATAGATAGATAGATAGATAGATAGATAGATAGATAGATAGATAGATAGATAGATAGATAGATAGATAGATAGATAGATAGATAGATAGATAGATAGATAGATAGATAGATAGATAGATAGATAGATAGATAGATAGATAGATAGATAGATAGATAGATAGATAGATAGATAGATAGATAGATAGATAGAAACGATCAGTGACATAGGTTCGCTAAGACATGCTTCGCATTTAATACCTTTTGGTCAACCTCCCATACTTTTTCCTTTTCTCCTTTCGCTTACTTCAACAAAAATCGATATAGATCCCTCGGATGGGTAATGGTTCTGCACGCTACTCTTGCGTTTCTGTTCAATGTAATTAGCGAAAACCTTTAATGATTATAATACTCCTCAGTTTGATTCGATGGTTCAGCGATGCGGTTCCTTTGCGTATTACAGCGCGCGATACGACGGGAAAGTGCTTGCAAATGAGTCAACACAGGCAGCTGCAGTAACAGCGGGAATTGGACCAGACCACCCGGAAAATCTGTCATTACGCGGAGAAGATTTAAACTTCCCACTCATTTACGAAGATGAGATGTTCGACAAAATAAAGAATCCAGGCGTCCAGATATATAGCCACTGAAGGAACGATGCTACGCTAATGAAGAACACGGTTTCAGGTTTCACCAGTATGTGGTTCCAACAGGAGTTTACGCGGATAATGTAAAGCTTCTTACGTTGATGATGCTTGAGGCCCTTGATTTTGCCGGTAATGAAAAGCAAATATTCCATCTTCCAACGGATAGTGCCATTTCCAAAACAAATTTCGCAGAAGCGTGTTGCCGTAGGTCCTTGGACGTAACCTTGCCTTTACTAAAGTTTAGTGTACTTCCGCAATCGACGGAGATAATCGCCCATTCTGTGTCTAATCAAAATTTGTTGCAATTTTTACGGAGTAACTTGTTATTACGCACAAACACTTTATGTTATTGGAAGCGTGAAACGATTTTCTTGAAGCCAGTTGACTGACAGATTGACATAACAGATTCGGTCGATATGGCTATTTAATTTAGGCGGCGAATCTTTGTAAGGAACGAACGTGCAACAAAGAAGCGTGAAAGTGAGGCACAATTTGAATACCTTTAGCGTTTATTTCATTGGCATCTGTATGTTGCCACCTACATAAACAGCACTGGGTGTTATTTGATTCGTAGACGTGTCTCTCAAGGTCTGAGCCGAACGATATTTGGCGAGCATAGGCATAAGCACAGGCTAGGCAGGAGGGGGTGGGGGGCTATTATCTAAGGAGGGGAGCTTCAAATCTCCTCCATACGCATACTCAGTCTGACCTGTCCCATCGTTGCTTAAACTGCAGGGTTATTGGCACGCGGGTTTTTCACGATAGCGGCGGCCGAGATCGAGGATCCCTGATGTTGCATTCCACGAACTGTTTACTTCGCACCTTTACCTCCTGAAAGCCGAGGACCAAGTGCAAACCGTTGTGAGAAGAGCGCCACCACTTCATTTTCATTTATGCGTCTATTGTGAAGCTTGTTTTCGCCTACAGGCATGAGTTTTTTCAACAAAGGATGTGACTGAATGGTCGCATGGTTGAAGAATCAGATTGTTTTGTTTAGCCACCTGCATTGCCTGTACAGATGTGCTAGTGGGTGGCTTTATTACTTGGAAAATTACGCAAGCAGCTACAAACGGTACCTACGTATTCCCGCTATAACAGTTTCAATAGAAACCAGCAGGCGGCAAGGTGAAGGGACCACTCTATTGGTACCATCATGTTGCGGGTCTCCGTTCCCTGCGGTGTTTGAGGCAACCAAAGGAAAGCCAAGTGATTGATGGAGCTCTGATTTACATTTTCTCTTCGCTCTCTTTTTTTTTTAACAGCGAAGCTCTTTAAGGTACCTATCGGTAACTTTTGCTCCGTCGTGCAAAACTCGAGAGGTGGGTATGCGCCTAAGGAATTGGGCGAGCCCCACTACCCAGTACAGCATTTGCAAGCGTTAAACGAACTCTACTCGGGGAAATGGACCACGTGAAACACATGAAAGTGAGTGAAAGGGAGAGAGAGAGAGATAGAAAAAAAGAGAGAACAGTAGAGAGAAAGAAACACATATAAAGAAAGAGAAAGAGAAAAATATGGAGAAATAATTGAAATAAAGACATAAAAAGATGAAAGACAGAGAAAGAGATAGAAAGAAACAGACACAAAAAAGGGATAGAAAAAAGAGAGGGCAATACAGAAAGAGAGATATAAAGAGAAACAAAAAAAGAGGGAGAGGAGCAGGGAGAGAGAAAGAGATAGAAAAGAAAAATAGAAAGACAGAGAAAGACATAGAAAGAGAGAGAAAGAAATTGACACGAAAAACAGAAAGAGAAATAAAGAGAAAGAGAAAACAAGAGAGAAAGAAAAAAAAAACTAACGGGTACAAGGAAGGCCACCCAGCTCCATTCTTTTTTCAGACTTGGCACCACTAGGGCGAAGCTGCCATAATTTTGTTTCTTCATTCATTCATTCATTCATTCATTCATTCATTCATTCATTCATTCATTCATTCATTCATTCATTCATTCATTCATTCATTAATAGAAATAATAATAAACGTGAACACTGTTGCAACCGTTGGCCGGTGACGGATTCTCACTTAGTTCACACTGCAACATAAAAATTAGAAATAACAGTCATAGCCCTGGATTCGATACGTAGAAGCTCTTCTTCGTGAGTTCTCGCGGTATCCAAGTCCGCAAATCCCTGAGGCACAGGGTGCAAGAAGCACACACACGATGAGTCAGTACACATCGTGGGAACCATCGCAATAAGTAACTTCTGCGGTTTCTATAAACTGAACGCAATGTTCTGCTGAGCTGAGCCTTGTCACTTAAATTGACCAAAAATGAAACTTCCACTGTTAGTTCTGTCTGTTACCTTCGCGTGACAATTCTCCGTTCAACGAAGAATACTGCTAAGTGCGCGAGTCTGTTATGAAGAGCTTTACGCGGACGTTACTCGCGTAGGTTATAAAATTTTTATTTTTGTCCAATGCCTATATCAAGTTGCTCAGAATTTATTGTCACCTAAATAAAACTAATATTCAACGACAACGCGTGTTTCAACGCCACAAATAAAGTCAGATAGTGAGATAGTGTGCCTACAGTTTTTCAAGGCTCAATACTCAATATATTGTCTCCAGTCACATTAGTTTCTTGTATATATAGTTTGCAACGGACTTCACGGCCCATTACCTTCGAAAGTATTCTCACACAAGGGCGAGATCTTTTTCAAGAATTTCCTACTTTGTGACAATATAGGTAGGCGCCTGTCTTTAACTTTCGGACTACAGATACGCATCGGTGAGTAAAGCAAGCTATGCGGTAAATTTAGTCAGTGACAAGCTTACTGGTCCATATCGCTGCTCGCTAAGAGATCGTTAATTTTCCGGCTGTCACTTGTCTCCAAAAATTTAAGACCAACTTCCGACGCCTTCCGAGAAGCATAAAGAAATCTTACGTAAAAATATATATACAGGAGCAATAAATTACGGCGATTTATTGGAAACAATATCAGGATTGGATAATGGGGCGCTCTCACTTAACATATGCTAATTTTGTGAATTTGGGGTATTTTAGCCTGCAACGATTGCGTGGTAGACAAACGTTTTCTTTTTTTTTTTGTCTATTCCGGCTGTATTCTAAAGAGGCCTACGCTCCAGAAATGGAACCCGTGGCCATGCGCACAACAGCGCAGCGCCAGAATTGCTTATCTACCGCGATATGTGAACAACGAACACACTGCACAGAACTCTCGCACAGTAGTCGGCAACCAGAAGCTGTCAGCTTGCAATTATCAGATAACTGTCCCGTAAGTGCATTGGTACCTATACTTTCATGAAAAAAAAAATGTTTCTAAATGTGGTTATTCAACTGTACGTTGTTTTAAGAACGTATTTAGCCTTCAAACTGCTATTATGAACGAACCTGGCGCTCTCCAAGAGCTCAGAAACCGAGAGCAGAGACAGGGCAGCCTTTTGCGTGTCCCGTTAAATCACTGCATTCAGTTGAAGCACTATATCCCAGCTTTCAGTAGCGAGGCAGCAGACCTTTGGAAGAGGACCCCTTTCCAACCCCTCGGACATCGGACCGGTTTGGTCGCACTGGATAGATCGAATGCGCGCAGGTGCTTTCATGGCGTTCACAGGCAAACTATTTCGGATGAGAGCAAATCGATGCTATGCCCACGAAAAAAGAAGAGGCTTTTATTGGGACGAGACACTGGGGCTGCCGAAAGCACAGGCTAATGCCATAGCCGTCTCCCTTTTCCGGTAGATGCAAGAGTTTCATGTGAAGATGGCGTTTTGTAGGTCATTTGTTTGGCTGCCGTAGTTTCGAATATACTTGTATTATATCCCACCGATGATACTCATAGGGGTATGTCAGCACTGAGTCGGACAACTGGAGATCTCAGGTTTTTATTCTTGTCTTCCTCTTTTCAACTGGATGGGCTGCCTGCACAGTCTCGACTAAAGAAGCTGGATCGGCGTCTGCCACATGTGTTTTTATTTCGTGGATTTGCCTGCGCGAAAAGAAGATACAATGTCACCCAATTAACATCCATGCATCGGCCAAACACGAAAGCTATACTAATGCCTTTTGGGAACTGTTCATAAAGACCGTCGCTATTCCATGTAGAAGTTGCGGCAACCTTCAACTTGGACGATGCTCAACGGGTAGGTGCGCGTAGAAACCGTCGTGCAAGAGACCGCAAGCCTGCGAGGAGCTTGTTGCTGGCACCGAACACGTAATTAAATCGCTACGCCACCGAAAACAGAGGGTCCTGCCAAGCCCGGTGTGCGCGAATTTTGATTGTCGGTAATGGATGCACGAGCAATATTGAGGGCATTCGCGCAGAAGCACTGGTGTGTCGAGGAGATCAATATGGCAGAGATGGGCAATGTGGTATTCTCATAAATCTGTCATGCATTCGGTCATGATCGATATAACGCCAAAAAGGTCATGACTAACGGATTCGCGAGATTGTTTCGATAGCTATGTTCCGCACAGCAACACTGTATGACAAATTTTTAAGCTTGTTTGATTTTTTTAAGCATAGCATGAGCATCTTGAAGTTCAACATTTTTTCCCCTTAAGTATCTCTCTAGCGCTTAATTTCATTGTGCGTGTGATCCTTAAATTTGCACGTGGCAGTGTACGAACCTTCTTTTCGCCAGGGTTGTCTGATGTGATCACGGCATAGATTACTCACTCCAAGGGTTCCGCATATCTGCTGCGAGTGGAAAGAGAAACGGAAAACTGTGGTAATGGAAAGGCACTGAAGTAAATAAAGTTTAGCCCGGGCAATAACCCGAACTACAGAACGACACAGAGTGGGGCGCAGAAGAATCGGAAGTGAAGAAAGCTTCAGAGCATGGGTAAACTACATGAACACGATGAATAGATGATCACTCAGTGACGATCGACCATATATGCAAGTCGAAAACGTAAAGCAACACTTAATTGTGTCATCACAAATGCACGAGGCCACGGTGTCAGAGATCTGTGAAAGGCCTTTCGTCCAATTGACTTTCATGAGTGCGATGTGAAAGGCGGCCGGATTTAGTACAGTCGTGTCGAGAAATCGAAATTTAACGCCTTTTCGGAATTTAAACAGTCGAGTCGCTGACTTCATATATCCCGGCTGGCAATCGTTCGTCTGAGACGAAGAATCGAAATTGGTAGCAGTGTAATTTCGTGAAAATGTAAAAAGTTTAGTAGCCGCTGTAGTGTATTCCCGCTTCTCAAGTGCCCCAAGCTGATTAGATAGTCGTAGATAATATGCTACTTGTCTATGTCATCTGTTTTATTTTGGCTGTGACCGTTATCAGTAATCCATCTGTAAAACACTACTATCTCGGGAATTGTAAAAGGATTGAGCGAAGAAACATGATGACATTTTATTGCGCAGTCCTGCTTGCAGCATGGCTGATTTTTTTAAAGGCAACGAAAGGGTTTGTTGTAAATGTGAGATAATGCGTTGGGTTATATAACCTGGGTTTGGTTAATGTGGCACTTCTATTGCAATGCCATGGAATGCCGCACTTCATCAACGGTCTGAGTGGCGCTTCGCTAGCGTGATATTAGCCGGTCATGAATGGTAGTTGTCTCTCGTCTTTTAACACCCCCTCGTCAACGTATCATCCATGTAGAATGTCGAACTGAATGTTTGTTCTCGTCAACCCCCATGTCTTTTGTTTCTTTCTCTTCGTTGGGAAGTCAGCCGGATGAAGTGCAAAAGCCGCATTGATTGATTTTTTGATTAATTGACTGATTGATTGATTGTCCCTTACTTCGAAAAGAACTGCATCTGATTACATTAAATAAAGGTGGTATATTGTTTAGCTTAGTTAGTTTTTGTTGTTGTTGTTGTTTTGATGAGTGGGGACTATTTTATTGTTTCTCATACTTTCTGTTAGTGAACGCCTTCGGCCTTGACATCTTATGCTTCATATTTGCAACACCCATTCCTTCGTCCATATTTCCCTCCTTTTTACCAGTGTGTGCATTTCTTGCAAGCTTGTTGACAAAAATGCGTCTTGCATAGCAGTAAATTTTCGGTTACTTTCTGCGCTCGTGCCTGTGTGTTTTAGTATTTGTAAATATCTGAATGCCTGAACAATTCGCAGCGCTGCATACGAAATTATATATGCCAAAAATCAAAACTGCTCGTTTATGCCTGTCCTGCGTATTGAGGTACTCGCCTGCATCTCGATCATTTTTTTTAAAGATCCTATATTCATCGAAACATTTGTGCTCCATAAAAACTGATTAATATGATGTCGGCAATGCATCCTTTATTCAGTAATTGTTGATTATACAGCCTAAATATGCATCGATCCCGTATTTTTCTAACTTATAGGAGTTAAGTTTATTGTTCTGCAACTATGCCATGCCGCGTCTCAAGGATATATTGCACTCCGCCTCGAAATGCGCATAAACGGATGATGATGTCTTAGAGTGCTATTCCACAACTTTGCCTGCTTTTGTCTTTTTTTTTACGACGGCGTAAGTTTTAGAGGCCGCGAAAGGCCCATGTAAAGACATTTGGAGCGCTTACAAAAAAAGATCGCCCATTATATGGTACGTTGTCTTTCCCATATTTTTTACCGCCCTGCTTGCACTGGCAGAATGGCACGAACATGAAAGGCGTTTGGAACGACATTGCAAATTCTGAAGCAAGCGTCTTATTCTTATTGTTGTAATACCCTGGCAGTAAGTCTGCTTGTTGCTGCAAGGAAGTTGAACGTCTCCACAACGTTGCTGATAGCGGTAAGTTATGAAGTGAAAGATTGCAATAAGTGCAACCTCTATGTGATGCTCCGCGACATGTCTCACATTTATGGAGAAACAATATTAATGAGAACCAACAGACAATAATGCCAAACAAAGTATAGGGGATGTTATTCGTTGTAATTAGGATAAAGTGTGTAGAAAGTAAAGTGGACGAAAAGATAACTTGCCGCCGGCAGGTCCCTGCCGGTGGCAAGTCACATTCTTCTAATTTGTCACATTAATGCGTCACATTCTTTTCTAATTTCACTTTCGGGGTGAATTTTTGTTACAAAATACGGAGTGGGGTACGTGCCAGTTTGCAGTAAACGTAGCGTGACTGCCTGAGCCCAGTTCAACTTTACGTGTGGCAGTGGGAACTGCCTACGCCCCAAGTAGTAGTATTTAGTGATCTCGTTGTAGGTTAGCAAATTATCTTTATGATCCCCGGAATGGTAGTGGGCGTCGGTTCGCTTCTGACCGGCACGGCAAGCGAGTCGTCGTGCCAGATCATTCGTTACCTCGTTGAGGTTGACCCGAGCCTCATCCACTTGTCCCATATGTGCAGGAAACAATCGGATTTCAGTTTCTATAGGTCCTACATTGCCGATAAGTATAACAGCAGTACCAGCGACATAGCCCTTGTCAAAGCTCTTCATTGCTGTTTTGGAATCGCTATAAATGTAAGACCATTTTCGGTTCCTGATAGATAAAGCAATCGCGGCTTGCTCCGCCACCGTTGATTCCTTAGTGAACAGGGTGACGGCGTCCCGTATCTCGCCCTGGCTGTCGACCACCACGGCCGTGTAGGCCTCTTTGCCTTTGACCCAGACGGCGTCTACAAGGGCTGCCTCTTGACCTACCTGTTCAATTTCTTTCAATAAAGCTTTCGCTCTCGCCTTTCTCCTGCTAACATTGTGCTCCGGGTGCATGTTTCTTGGGAGAGGGGTGGTTCTGATCGCGGCTCTAAGTTCCGCGCTCAGCTCCACCTCGGCCTCCTTCGGGGTCCTCGATCTATTGGGGTCTGTCCCGATCGCTTTGAGTATAAGCCTACCCGCGCGCGTTTTTGTCAGTCTTTCCTGCTGCGCCATCTGTTGCGGTTCCGCCATCTCTTCCATCGTATTATGTACGCCTAGGCTCGTTAGTTTCTCGTTCGAGGTGCTGTTAGGTATACCTAGGGTAACCTTAACTAGCATTCTGATAATAATATTGAGCTTGTTCAGCTCCGCCTGAGACCATTTGAGTAGACCTGCTACGTAGGTGAAGTGACAGAAAGCGAAGGCGTGTACTAGCCTTAAAACGCTGTCCTCACCAAGGCCCCTATGTCTGTTGGTAATTCTCCTTAGTAACCTCAGGACTTGGTCCGTTTTGTTGAAAATGTGTCGAATGGTACTGAGGTTCGTGCCTCCCGCTTCTACGTGGAAGCCTAAAACTCTAATCTTTTCGACCTGCTTGATCGCGGATCTGTCGTGACAGCGCGAGATAATCTTGGGTTCCTCCCCGGGTACGTAGTCCTTTGGCCTTCGACCCCTGCATCGATGTTTTAGAACCAAATGCTCCGACTTTGCGCTGAACAGTTGAGCCCCATTTCACTTAGTGTGCTTTCCACGGTCTGTATGCTCTCCTGCAGTCTACTCTCCGTTTGGCCTACGTTACCGTTGGCGCTCCATATGGTTATGTCATCGGCGTATATCACAAAGCGTATACCTTCTTACTGAAAAACCAAAAAGACGCGTACCATCAAGGAAAAAGTAAGGACAGGACAGAAAGGGCGTCACTCGCAACTAACTTTATTCCCAGAACATCAGCGTTATATATAGCCACAGCGACTCTGCGCGCGCACATCGCCTCACAAGCTCGTCAAAAACCCGCGATAACAAGATTAACTAATCGAAAAATGAATCGATGAAACTAAATTCACCCCCACGCACAGCAACAGATGTGTCACTAACACAGCATTCTTTTTTCTTTCTAATATAGTATGCTTCCATAATTTCACGCGCTAAGACATCGTTACTCTTTCCAAGAACGGAAACACTGGCAAACCCAGGCTCACACTTGCAGGAAGCACAATGCACAGGCAAATGTGCTGAAAGTTTATTTTTCACCGAAAGTTCATGCTCCCCCATCCTGTCGTTTATGCACCGGCCTGTTTGGCCGATATATACCCTACCGCAACTAAGCGGGATCTCGTACACCACGCCAACCGAGCAGGCGACAAAGGGCCTTGCGTGCCTCTTCCCACACGGGGAGGGCCTCGGTGCAGAAGAAATTCGTGGGCACAGGCTAGCCAACTTGCGGGGCGCCGAGAACACCAAGGGTACCTTGTACCTGTTGGCCACATTCTTAAGGTTGTGAGCAACCTTGTGCACATATGTACCAACTAGCCCAACAAAAAGTCCTATTACGTATACCTTCTATCTGCTCCAGTTCTCGAGGATCCGTGCTCTCACCCATGTTATTTAATCTAGCAATGACCAGAGTCGCGCGAGAACCGGGTTTTCTTAACGCTCTCGCAATTAATGTCTGTTCTCGCCGTTCCTGGGTGGATATAAACTGCCAATCACCTGTGGCACATACCCGTGCACCGCGGCCCGTGGTAAACGGGTATGTGCCACACGTGTCTGGCGCAAAGTGTTTGACGACGTACACGACAGGATTTTCACGTTAGTCATGTCATGACCAGACAGTCATATTCGCCAAATCCTCTTACCCTCCCCTGCCAATTTTGGTCTACACCAAGTTAAGGAGGTGGTCATGAGAGCCCCCAGACGTAGCGGCTAGATAGATAGATAGATAGATAGATAGATAGATAGATAGATAGATAGATAGATAGATAGATAGATAGATAGATAGATAGATAGATAGATAGATAGATAGATAGATAGATAGATAGATAGATAGATAGATAGATAGATAGATAGATAGATAGATAGATAGATAGAAACGCTCAAAGTGCCAAAGATTCGCTAAGAAATGCTTCGCACTTAAAACATCTTGGATATTGTGATTCGTTCCCCAACATAATCTGAATGGAAACGTTCACCCCGCACACATGCCAGGCGTGACAAAAAAATAACAGTGAAAATAAACATAAATGTAAAGATGTAAATGTAAATGTAAATGTGCAGCCGACCACTGAGGTATCGCATATGGTCATGGCGTTACGTAGTAGAGGTACATTAACTATACTTCATTGCACACTAGTTGGTTCATACTTGTAAATTCGACATGCTGCGCACCCAGCAGGAGAGAAGGAGGTCTCTTTCCTGTCTCCTTCCTTCTTTCCTGCTGGTTGCACAGCAAGTGGAGTTTACAAGTACATTAACTATGCTACTAAAACATGCTACGAAAACAAAGACACATGAAAGAGGGAGAGAGGGGAGCGGAGAGGAGGTGTGTGGAGAGGGGGTGTGTGGAGAGGCGTTGCGCATGCGCAGTAAGGGTGGTCACGCCGCACAACACCACCACCACTACCACAACCACCGGATTGAACTCCGCCAAAAGGTGCTTCGCATCTAAAACCGTTTCTTAGGTTTTTTCTTAAAATCCTTTCATCTCTGTCTCGTGGAAGCGAACTATTGCATCCAACTAATTGGTGCAACTCTAGACCTCTGCCCTTCCACGCACTTCACAGAGCTAGTGCCTCCGCGTCCTTCTAGCCAACCACATGCAAAAATAAAAAAAAAATAAATGTAACGCCCGTCTAACACGTAGCTCGGATACAACGTCCTGTGGTTCAGACTCCGCTGTCGGTCGCCTTCACCGCGAGGAGTTCAATAATCTACAAAACAAAAGCACGTGAGCTCACACGTAGCTCAGATGCACGTCTTCAGGTTCAGACTCTGCTGGCGGTGACCTTCGCGGCGAGTAGTTCAATAATACACAAAACAAAAACCCATGATCAGGCACGTAGCTTGGTTGCTACGTTCGGTAGTTCGCATTCCGCAGGCGGTCATCTTTTCGAGACAACAGCTTTAAAATTACACAAGACACGAGTCACTATATTTCGTATACAGTCTAGCCTTTTTAGGACCTTAAGGTTCACACTCTACTGGCGGCGACCTTCATGACGTGCAGTTCAATAATACACAAAACAAAAACCCGGAATCAGGCATGTAGCTCGGATACTACGTTCTGTGGTTCATATTCTACAGGCGGTCACCCTTCCGAGCCGACAGTTTTGAAATCACATAAGACAAGAGCCACTATAGTTCGTATACGGTCTAGCCTTGTTAGGACATAGACGTACCATATTTCCTTCCGCTAACATTATGTGGTGCACGTACGCTTACGGCACAGCATTCTTGGAAAAGAATTGCAAGCACGTTCGCCCTTGAGGCCAGTGGAAAAATACAAACACAAACAAAAAGGCGATCACCTTCCCGAGCGAACAGTTTTGAAATTACACAAGTCAAGAGCCATTACTGTTCTTATACGGTCCAGCCATATTAGGTCATAGAGATATATTTCATACGGCTAACGCTAACACACACTAAGTGGTGCACGTGCGCTTACGGCACACCATTCCTAGAGAAGAAATATAGCACGTTCGCCCTTGGCGCCGGTGGATAAATCCCTTTTCATGGCATACCTTGGGACATTATACGCAAGAAATGTTAAGCATACGCTACTTTTGTGAAACTAACTTGCGTCATGAAAAACTGTATGTAGTGACTATTGCTCTAATTTCACCGAAAAAGCCTCGGTCCTTTAGGCATAAGAATACTCTATAATTCATTTAAAAAGCATGGACGTCGCTTGCCTGCGTGTTTCCAAATCATGAGGACAACTTATTTGTGGCTCAAAAAATTGGCCGCGTATCTGCGTGCTTCGCTGCAAATGTCGTCTAAAGACGATAGAAGAGGCGATGCGTGAGATATGGACGCCATCTGGCAATACGTCGGGAAACATGAGTGCTGTGTTGCGGGCTGATAGTCACGGCGCAGCAGCAGACGAAGACCGGCGGTGACCAACGCGACCGGCGGGGACGCCAGCCAGCCCGAACACGCGGTTTGGCGCGAAGCGCCGAAGCAGAAGAAACGTCCGCACTCAACAAGTACTCTCCACACACTCTTTTATTTACACGTTGCCTGGGTAAAACAGGAATGCCAGAGCGGCGCCCCATGGCATTCGTACAGTGCAATACTGAACCAAAACCGAAACACAACAATGATCTCGTGCAGAGGGCAAGGAGTAAGGCAAGTTTCAGCGCAGTCGCATTTTCATCGCAGCTTAAGAAACTAGGGTCTCTAGAATTACGTATCTATGTATTTTCTACTAAAGGAACACACCACCTAATACTTACCTAGTGATGTTGCGCCTCAGATATGCGTAATGTTTGCTTTTTGATCAACAATGTACACAAGTATGAACCTAGTCAGCCGTTCAATATGGCTGGCTCTTGGGCAAGTGGTTCAACTTTGACCGGGTGGCTGAATCTAGTGACGTGCCGACAAACAGAAAGACAGACCAAAATTTCTGCATTCGAGTTCCCCAAGAAAGACTATCGTCTTTAAAATCAGAGCTCCGACTGTAAATGCCCAACTGACCTCAATTAAAAGCATCCAGGAGGCATATTAGACAGCGCAGATTGTAGCTTCGCTCATTATGAAAAAAGACAGCGTTAATATTGTCTGTATGCTTAATGCAATTCTTAGCTTAGGATTATTGCTTGTACGCACGTCTCAAGCGAGCAGTACTGAAGTAGAAGCGAAACAATTCACCTACTGCTGAACAAATCCATCGTATGACGGGATTACGGTTAGCTCTGTCTACAAAGGCTGAGAGATATGTGTCGTAGGCCATTTGCATCTAATGGAATTGACTCACCAGACGAGATGAAAAACTAGGTCGAAAGCCATACAATTTCGGCAATGTTTTTTTGCTGTGTTTTCTATGCTTTAGAGTATAGTTTCCAATGCTTCTTCTCTACCTCGATGCATTTTCTCCCCAAATTTTGTAATCGAGAGATTCCCATTATTCTTACACTTTTGATCTGGCTTGGTTTTTATGAACATTCAAACAAGGATTTGCAACTAGTGATTTCGGCGAAACCATTAGCATGGTATTCGCGGTTCTCTAGAACGTACAGTGATATGTCCTCTATTTAATCTGCTTGAGAGAATACTGCATTTATTCACACACTCCTGAACAAATACACAGATTCATTGGTTAAAGTCGATATATTTTATGCAGATGCTGCTTTACAGTACAAATAGTAAACAATATTAACTACGATTGTCTGTTTAAAGAAAGGAAGAGTTTGGTACACTTACCGGGATAGTACGCAGTCCTGTCAAACTTTAAGATTAACGTAAGGTTGAAAACAATGTTTTCTGCAAGCTCTGAGAGGGGTCGCAATATGTATGACAAAAAAGTGACTCAGCAGAACAACACAACCCCCGACGGTCCTCTGAATCTTAAAGAAAGCGCACGGAAAATATTCAGTGCCTCCAGAGAGGTTTTTCTTGTAGCGACATCTTCATCTTTGGGATTAGGCAAGTAGTAATTGAATAAGCCTGCCTTCATGTGTATATTATGCACGATTTTGATTTCATGCAGGCTGACTCGTCTTTTCGAGCCGCCTTCTCTTGCTCTCCGCCATTCACCATCACTCCGCAATCAAATTATTCTTTCGTCGTCGCTACAGGTGCCGCGACACGTCCTGCTTTTCAGAGTGTCGAGACGTCTCTGCGGGCTGCCCGTTTATTGGATTTAAAGTTACATGAAGTGAGAGCTCCGTATTTTTTTTCTTTTCGTGAACCAATCAGACCAACTATAGGACCATTTCAAATCTTAAAAAAAAGACAGAAGTGCGTTAAAGTCAGTGCAATGATATCAGCAAATGTAGTCCCAGGCTCGCGTCAACGGTTTCCGTGTTTACTTTGTCAATTACTTTCCTCTGAAGGCAGGGCCATGCCGTACGCTGTACATTGACAAATTTAATCAGTGTTATTGAACATCGTCCCAAGTCGTCAACTGAAACCTGGAACGCAAAGATCTGAAGGTATACGTCTCGACTGGACACCTATGGTGCAGATATGTCCTCACGCGCGTGCTTCAGAAACGAAATACGCTTAGGAACGGCAGCGCCAAGAAGGCGTAACTTTGTTAGCACGAAAAACTGATATACTTAGAATATTCGCGAGAGAAAAATTAAATAAAGCATGGGTTCCAATGCGGCATTGAGTATTTTCTTTTGTTTTCTTTATTTTGAACAGCTTTTGTTCCTGTATCCCATGACGACAACCGGCCGGCGTAAATCCGTTCAATACAGTTAGGTTATATTCACTCGCGTTCACCAATTCACTCGATTAATTTCCTTCTTGAACTTTTTAACCTTCTAACGATTTGGTGGTCGTGGGGACACGATGGAACGCAGAGTTATTGAATATAGTTCTGCTGTCTACCGTACACTGTTGATCACGGCTGGCCACAAGTGGACGATCGTATGGGTATGAGCGTTGCCCCTGAAGCCACATGACGCCATAGAACAGGGCTTTCGTCCGCGCTGAATTTGTAGGTTGATGGCAGTGTCCTGCGTCGATTCCCTCCGTTCGATACTTTTTCTTGCCTATACTATACCCTGCAAAAACACGTCAATAATGGCTCTGCCAGCAGTTACGCAGTTTGCTCCCCACTCCTGGGGAAATTATGTCGCACGTCCACGCGCGTAGCGAGCTTGTCTTTCTGAGCGTTCCTGCGCGTTGCGCGTTCCTTTGTTTATCTGAGAGAATTCCTATCGCATAGTCCAGCGACGTTACCGAGCGTTCGGCAACAGAGTGTGCTTTCTTTGCGGAGGTCAAAGCCGCGCGCTTCATTTGATCGTTCGCCTCTTGATGGCGCGTAAACAAACAACGCGACAGGTAACAAATATGTACATTTCTTGTGTGTGAACAATGCTGTAGCCACCAGTGGACATTCCTGAAAGTTCTGAAGCTTTGGCCGCAATGTTTCTGATTGCCCACACTATATCCCACATTGTGGCTGAACCATCATGCCGTTTCCTATCTGTGCTTCCTGTAAGTGCATCAGAGGTTCGGAGTGTGGGCTTCCGCTAATGGCCGCGATACTTGTTGTTCTGGCATGTTTTGGAAGTTATGTAAATCATGCATATGTATCTGCCAACCATTACTTTCTTTTGATCGTATCGTTTGATATTGCTGTCTACAGTAGGCACTTCCGCCTGGCAATCAGTTGCGGGTGACGCGATGAAAGTTTGAATGCATTGCACTCTTGGAAAAAACTTTTTTCTTGCTGTTTTCTCGAATCTCCATGGTTGAGGTAGTCCTTAAAAACATCACATTAAAACGTGGCCGACAACTGCGGTAGTTACCCGACATCACCAATGCGCTTTCGCTTTAGGTTCGATAGAAGTTTTTTATAAAAATTTTTTTTATTATACCACTGTATTACTTTTATCATTGTGACAGTAGCCATCACTCATTAGAATTTTAGCTCGTGTATACAAGCACAACCATCCACTGAATACCGGGTTACTGGAGAGGTGTACCCACGGAAGAATGCTGCTTGCGAAAGCTCCTTAAGCAGAGTTATGCGAGAAAGCGCACAAAGATATATTGCCATTACCTAACATATTTTGCGTTTCTTTTATTAGGATGAAAATTTGCCCTTATGGCCTAATTTTTTGTAATCTGTGCTTGCAGTAAGGTCTGCATTATGTATGGATTGAAGTATCCGATGGGGTAAAGACTCTTGTGAACTTATTCCGACGATAATACTGACGACACAGACACACAGACAAAGGCCAAGGAAAAAAAAAACGTCAAAAGTACTTCGTTGCACAAAGCGTAACTTGAAGTTGAAGTTTATTTCACCACAGTGTTACACTCTTTTTTTTTACATTTTCGCAGACATTCTTGAAACAAAGATACAATGTGTGGTGTGGAATGCGGGAAAAAAAGCTGCGATACAAACGCAGCTTGCCTGCTATGGCTATCAGATTTTTTTTACTACCATCATGACCTTGTAAACATCTAATCCAAGGAAAGCAAGCAGACAGCAGTGAGGGGAGAGGCAGGGAAGTTAACTGGCTCAAAATAGCCGATATTTTAACTTACGCTGGGTAGTTTGAAAGTTAGAAGAGTGGATAAAGTGAAAGAGAGAGACAGGCAGCATGTACACAACTTCACAATCCATAAGTTTCTCTTGCGCGGTGCAAGACATCACTATTATTCAACAGTCGCTCGTGCAAGCCTATCGTCTTTAAAAATTTTAACAATGCCTCGGCCGCCGTCACGTGCGAAAAAAGAAAAAAAAACATGGTGCAACATATAAACAGAAATAAAACTAAGCTTGAAATGCAAGCCCTTTGGGCGACTGTTCGCAGCGTTGATCAGTGTCTTGGTGAAAAAAAAACATGGCTGATCCCACCGTCATAGAAATCGGTATAACACGAAAGTGAAACGACCCTTCACAAAAGACGTTGATTGTTTATTGTGCATTGATATATGGGAGCTTGCACAATGTATATCGGTATCTGGCAGGTATAGCACGGTTTGACGGGTATGCACCACCGCTGACCCCTTGTGGCACATCCACGTCCCAACGACTCACACTGATGATCATGATTTAACAGTTGTGGCAGCTGAATTTTTTGACATATACCTGGACACAGCGTATCGTGAATCTCGCACAAAGATGGCATCAACAAGCACGCAATAAACACTGGTACTTGATATGGACTCCTTCGTAGCGTCATCAATTGAGGATAGAAACGGCAAGGTGTGCGCTCCCAAGTTATAGGGTAAGCTACGCCTGCACTCACGCATACACCACCACACTGCGCTTGAGCAACACGGGAGGCAGCAATTAGTAGCTCGAGCCGTGAAACCGGGAAGGCGTTCCGCTTCCAGCAGCTGGCGTCTGTCTCGCTACACGAAGTAGCGATATTCGCGCGTCGATATTGTTGCCTTTCTGCGGCGCTTCTTGCAGGAGTTTTATTAGTCGGTGCTAACGCACTTGAAGCAGCAGGCGGAGGAGAAACACGGTTGGTGGATGTGGAAGTTGCACTACTCCGACAACGAGCTGTTACACGCTAACATGAAGTGAAAGGTAAAGAACGTAACTGCATCTAAGGCGACTCTTCGATGCTGGCGCAGCCTGCGTTTCTCGCTGGCACCGAGACGCCCAAACTGGAGTTTTAACTGCGTCGTCGCCAAATAGCTCTCTATCGGCCCTCGTTAGTGTCATAACGCAGTACTTCACTTCACCGCTACCAGACGGCGGCACCGCCCCGCACCACCACACCAACCAAGGGTACTTGCGAGAGAGAATGAGAGAGAGATACAAGCGTAATTAATGCGCGTTTATTTAGCCTCGTGCATGTGCTTTATAGTACTTCCGGTTCGAGAGTAGTTCTTTGAATCTATATGTTCGTCTGTGGAAACAAAGTCCAATAAGATGTAAACATAAATCGCTTGATCAAATAGGAAGCCTTTTACAGATGAAGCAATTTTAAGAAGTCTGTAAACTTGGATACTTGTGTAGCTTTTTGTTTTCTTTTTGTGTCCTTCCTCGCGGACCAAGAGGTCGTGGGTTCGATTCCTAGTGACGGGACTTTTTCTTCTGGTTTCTTTCATTGTCATCCTTTAGTGTCCATTTTACCAACGTAATATCCGTGACGGAAATTCGTCAGTGAAGTCTTGGTGGACCCTGGCATAAAACACTTTCGTGTTAAAAAAGCCGGCATATCCCACGCATTGTGGGAATCGATGTAATGCGAAGCAGCCAGTAAAGAGCTGCATACATCGCGTTGTATGTCATTGAGGAAAATGCGTGTCATGGTTTTCATGTTAACTCCTATATTTATGTTCGTCACACACTAACGTCGCGCAATACCAACTTCGGGGTCGATCAAGCTAGAGAAACGGCCGCCAGCGCACCATGAGCGTGGCACGCAAGTCATGCTGCACATGACATACGTGTCATGACTTTCATGTTAACTCCTGTCATTTATGTTCCTCACACGGTCACGTCGCAAGATACCAATTTTGGTGTATATCAAGCTAGCGAAACGGCCGCCAGCACCCCATGAGCGTGGCATGTAAGTCATGCTGTACATGACATGCGTGTCATGATTTTCATGTTAACTCGTGCTATTATGTTCGTTACACAGTCACGTCACAAGATACCAATTTTGGTGTATATAAATCTAGCGAAACCGCCGCCAGCGCCCCATGAGCGTGGCACGGAAGTCGTGCTGTACATGACATGCGTGTCATGATTTTCATGTTAACTCGAGTTTTTATGTTCGTCACACAGTCACGTCGCGCAATACCAATTTCGGGGTAGATCAAGCTAGCGAAACTGCCGCCAGCGCTTCATGAGCGTGGCACGTAAGTCATGCTGTACATGACATGTGTGTCATGATTTTCATGTTAACTCGAGTTTTTATGTTCTTCATACAGTCACGTCGCGCAATACCAATTTCGGGGTAAATCAAGCTAGCGAAACTGTCGCTAGCGCCCCATGAGCGTGCCACGTAAGTCATGCAGTACATGACATGCGTGTCATGGTTTTCATGTTATTTCGTGTTATTTATGTTCGTTACACGTTCACGTCGCAAGATACCAATTTTGGTGTATATAAAGCTAGCGAAACGGCCGCCAGCGCACCATGAGCGTGGCACGTAAGTCATGCTGTGCATGACATGCGTGTCATGATTTTCATGGTGACTTGTCATTTATGTTCGTCATACAGTCATGTTACGCCATACCAATTTTGGTGCACATTCGATGAACCAAGCGACCAGGAGAGCACAAAGTCGTAGGCGGCTAGATAGATAGATAGATAGATAGATAGATACGCTCAAAGTCGCAGAAGTTTGCTAAGAAATGCTTCGAATTTAAAATAAAACATAGTATAATTTTAATAGGCGCTGTAAACATTACGCACTTTAAATACGCTTTTTTATTATTGATGGAGCACTCTTTAGGAAATTCCTTTTCGACTCCATCATGCTCGATCTTTTTCACACAAATAAACGCAGCACATTATAACAAGAATAAGAGTGAAATACACAGGAGAGCGCAGAGTGTTGTGCGGGCGTGAAGTGCCCGGAATCACGCATGCTTGCAATTGTTCGCTATGTAAAAATGGAAAATTCTAGACGCATAACTATAGCCACGCGTCAAACTTTTCGAGCAGTCTAGCGAAATTCTCTTGTGTATGTATTAGAGCTCTTTCGTGGCGGACATCATAACGACTCTGCACTTCCGAGTGGTTCCGGAGATTGTTTGTTCCATTGGTTTGTTTTACAGCGAAAGCTGTTATGAGATCATTTCACCGGCCGTTTTTGGCGCCGTAGCTGTCCGCCGCCGCCGCCGCCGCCGGTGTCCGTAACCAGTATCGCTCGAAATAAGATTAAAAAAAAACGAAATGAGAAAAAATTCCAGGATGGAACGAGGTTCGAACCTGGGCCCTCTGCGTGGGAGCCCAGTATTCAACCTCTCAGCTATGCCGGTGCTTGAAACTGCTTTGCAAAAAGGTCCTATACAGGCTTCATGTCGGGAAGGAACCACATTAGCATATGTAATATAGCGTGGTAGAAGAGTAAAATAAGCACCAAGCGTCGCACAACGCGAATTCTGTAACCAGGCGTCACACAATGCGAATTGCGCAACGAGTAGGTTGTTGAATGCTTCCAACCCATTGCAAAGGGCTCTGCCATAATTCTTCATCGTCATCAGGCACAACATCAACAAAGAGCGCATAATGGCTTACATGCGTTTAGCAGGTACCAACGCTCTCCGTAGAATGACGAAAAATGGCACAGTGCCTGCTGCCCTACTTCTCAAAAATTACAATTATTTATAGCGTAGTGGGTTCCTCGCAAGTGCACTTGTATTGGTCGCCAAGGAAGCCCATAAGCGCATAATCCACTTCCTCGGGGTATCAGCAAAATTACAATGATTTATAGCGTAGTGGGTTCCTCGCAAGTGCACTTGTATTGGTTGCCAAGGAAGCCCATATGCGCATGATCCATTTCCTCGGGGTCTCAGAAAGTTCCCCCCCCCCCCCCATGTCTCTCTCCCACGTCAACGTATGTTATACAGCATGACGGGAGAGGGAAATAGCGACCGGGCGTCACCCAATGCAAATTACATAACTGGTGGGCCGTTTAAAGATTCCAACCCATTACGAAGGGCTGAGCCATAATTCTTCATCGTCATCAGTCGTCGCGTCAACAAAGTGCACATAATGCCTTACAGACGTGTAGCTGGTGTCTCGCTTCTCCGCAGAATGACGAATAATGGCTTAGTAGGTGCTTCCCAACTTCACAAAAATTGTGATTTATGGCGTAGTGGGTACCTTTCTAGTGTACTTGTATTGTAGCCCCAAGAGAGCTTAACGGGCTCTAGAAACGCCGCTCTTCCAGCTTTCGCTGTGACTGTGCTGCGGTTTCAGCGCAGGCCTGGCGTTTTTATTATTTTTATTTCTCTACATTTGCCTTTCCCACTACTACTTCATGGTGCAGCTTCTGACTAGTTATTCAGTATTACCACGAAGGCATTAAGCTGTGTGGGCGGGAACTGGAGGACGGGAACCGCGCTTCCGCAACTTCATCTTTTCTGCTTGGTCATTGCAGTCCGCCCTGTGTTTTCAGTTCCGAAAGTAACTTTAGATTAAACAACCAAACAAGCAAATGGAAACCAGAACATGTCAAACAAAGAATGAGTGAAGTGTCTGCCGTTCTTGCCGGAAATGAAATACCGTGCCACGCTCGATAAAGCGGCGCGTTGCAGTAGCGAAAACAGCCTTTGCGCGGCTCTTCTGATGCTCTCCTCCGAAAGTTCAACTGGGTTTCAGCGTCAGCGCAATCTCGCTCGTTATGTGATTCGTCATTGTCTCGTTTGAAACTGCTGTTTTTGTCAACGTTAAAGACATGTGGTAAAGACGTACTTAGTGCCTGCTGTCGCCTTCTTGCACAACAAATTTCGCATGTTCACTTTATATCTCGTTTTTCGAGACTCTTCACCTTTTTCAAGCATCCTTATTTTTGAATGATTCGTACAATAAATGCTTTTCTTTCTCGCAAATATTTCTGACTACAAACACCCGCATGAGT
The DNA here is from genome assembly GCF_013339695.2 of Rhipicephalus sanguineus. Classification (NCBI taxonomy): domain Eukaryota; kingdom Metazoa; phylum Arthropoda; class Arachnida; order Ixodida; family Ixodidae; genus Rhipicephalus; species Rhipicephalus sanguineus. The sequence continues at coordinate 29,459,278 of NC_051180.1, forward strand.
ATTTGCTTCATTTTTTATTGCTTATTTTAAAACGAGGAAATATCAAAACCTGGCTGCAGGCGGCCCTGTGTAGTGAATAGATATATGTTGGCTGTCTTTGACATTGACTTCTTAAGACAATATATTGTCACTTGCGCTCAGGAAACGGAAGGACCTTAGTTCTGAGATAGAACTGCCGGCATTTGTCTTGCTTAAGAACTGCCTCGTTCCGTCAAGCTCGTAGGCACACGGGTATAGATGTCACTAATGAGAAATTGATATCTCGAATTATCCTGAGTGATTTCGGAAGCTTTACTAGCCAAGAAACTCGGCTATAACGCTGTTCAGGTGTACCGTATTTAGGTTGACTGCACAGGCAGCGTAGTTATATTTCGAGCGTGTACGTCCGCTAGCCTACGTATTGTCATTAATAATCACGGCAATATAACGGAAAGTTGGGGTGGTTGATCTACACTGAGCGCGGTGTTAAATATAGCACTATTGAACGAAAGACAGGAACCAGGAAGGGAGACACATAACAAGCGGTATACACTGATGATGGGCTCATTTAAATCCACTTTATATAATACTAAACTATCTCCCTTTATCTCTCCTCTTATCGGTCTTGCATTTCACTCCTTTCAGTTTGTAGTTGTAGAAAACATCAATACAAACATCTACACACAAGATGGTAGCCCAGAAAATATACTGCACACATGTTGCTGTGGGGTTTGTACGGGATGCAGTGTCATATCAGAGCGAATGCAGCGATACAATTTCATCAACTAGGCCTACTGCTTGAAAGCTTATCTTTCTTATGAAACACGTTGTTCCTAAGGAGACAACCACCATTGACTCGTTGCGTTTATGCGATTCAGATCGACATATACCGAAGGACCAAATTTTTCTTTCACCACAGCCTTCACTGCATCGTCTCAAACATCCAGGCGAATGAAGAACTGTGGAATAACTTACGCATTAGAGTAGAGCGAGAACGTGGTGGGTGTCGATGACTGTAGGAGCAGCGATTACCCCTCCACATCCCTGGGATCAATTGATTCCATTTAGTCCCACTCTACAGGCATCAGTGCGCACTCCACACTTAGGAGCTGTACACCAAGTTTCACGAACGAACTTGGAGACTGCGTGCTGCCAGCAGTCGTGCCTGACTCCCTGCTCGGGCAATCAGCGATGACTAATAGCCGTAGCTCTCGGTCTCTGAATTAAAAGATGCGTGCAGCATTTCCTTTAGAGTGAAGTGAAAGATGGAGAAAGAAAATCTAGCGTCCGACAACTCATTCTGCACAAAAAACATACGTGTACCGAGAAGTAAGGAAGGTGGCCAAGAAAAAGAAACACTAGAAACCAAGGGCATACGGCTATCGAGGAGGTATATAGAGGCATGTAGAGATAAAGAAATAGATACAATTGAGGTAAAGACCAAAATTGATGCATCTTTGTCTGCTACTCAACACCAGGGGGAAGGGGCATGAATTATGGAAAGAAAAGCGCAGAGAAGAAATAGACGTTAAAAAAAAGAAAAAGAAAGAAAGAGCGATGAGTGGCTGTAACAGTCTGACCAATAGGCCACGCAAAAGAAAAAAAATCGATAAAAGCGGCAGATACGGAGGTTTACTTCAATCCACTGCAGCTCGAAAGTCTCTCCCTCTCTCTCTCTCGAACATCTAGCTAACAACTCTGCTTTGACTACAGATGCTAGTAATAATATTTACCCATCAGAAGATCGTCGCGACGTGAGCGCATCGCTACTACCTTCTGCAAGTTGAAAAAGAAACAATAAAATGAAGATTATTCGGTGTTGCGCCAAAAATCAAGACACAATTGCAGGGCACGGCGAAATGCGCGACTCCGCATTAGTTTTAATCCACTGGGGCTTCTTCAAGTGCTTCTAAATCTAAGTACAGTACTCACGGAGTGAATCAGGACAATTAGTGTATTATTATTCTTTTTTTCTCCTTTCTTTGTAACATCTCTTTTCTATCATCTTTCACTCCCCCTTCCCCTTTCCCCAGCACAGGGTAGCCAGCCGGTCTGAGAACTGGCTAACCTCCCTGTCTTTCCATTTTTCTTCTCCTCCTCCTTCTTAGGGCTGAGCAACGCACATACTTTCGTTTCCACCGTTTTCAGTTCGGGTCATATTGGCGTAATTTCAAGTCGGACGCGTAGATCAGAGCCAACATTGTCTTTAGAGACCAGATCCGTCGCGACATGACGTGGTTATCTTGAGCAACTGCGCATGTCATTCGTGATACCAAAACATCTGATGTCGCGTTTGAATCCGTGAGTAATGTATATCTACATTTTATCATTCCGCCCTTATCGATATGCGCCCTCCGTAGTTGGGAATCGATCACGTGGCGTGGAGATGAGCGTGGAGATTCGCTTATCTACCGAGGCGAGTTCTTCGCAGTATCTCTAATGAGGTCGTCGGAATGCATACTGCAGTGTCCTTCTCTCCCCAGACCCTTCATGTCGTGTTCTTTTCCACTGCTATAATCGTGGTGTCTTTCTTACCAAGTGCGTCTTAGCAGACACGCTGTCGCACATTCATAATATGCGCTGCCTTCATCCAAACTTCAGCCGCTTTCATCCGACATAGGTGTGCAATTTTCAGGCTCTTTTTCCTACCTTAGTCTCTCGGTAAGCCACTTAATTCTCACCGAGACCCGATGCAAACATGGGCCATTAACCCCCACTGGAAAAGTTGTTCATTTTTATTTCGGCTCACCAGGAAGAACCTACGAAGAAGGAATTATTCTTCTGCAAATTAACTGGCGTTGTTTCTGTATTCTCTCAGGTTTTACTCAGCCTGCGGTTCTTCGCCCGCTGAAGATACAAACTGTACGAACATTACGGGTTCTTACTACTATTTTTCTTTGGTTTCAACCCTTAATGCTCTCATCATGGCTTAGGGAAGCGACCCAGACGCGTGTCTGGATGGCCTGCCTCCCTTGCCTTCCTTCCTTTCTCCTCCTCCTCCTTCCTTCGCTCCTCAACATTCACTTTCACTAAGCTTCGCTTGGAGTGCCTTGAAACGAAACTGCATTATTTCCCCAAAAACATTACTGGACTTGTGTTTACCATGGCTATTTTGTGCACCTTATACTTCGGGTTTGGTGTAAACAACAATTCTAGACAATTTCGCATTATATTAGAGTTCAAACGAGTAAATGCGGAGGGTCTACACAACATGCCGTGTTTGTGTAGTAGTACTGATACAGGTTTTGTGTTCACAGTGCGCGTCTCTTTAAGTGTAAATTTTTAAAAAGTTTTTAGATGGTTATGTACTCGCCGTGGAAAAAATTGTTTATGCATTTTACAACGACACAATGTTGAGCTGGTTTAGAGGGATTCGTGATGAAGGAACGACAACATAACCAGGCAACGCTTACAGCGTTTGTGTGGTCTGGATATGTTCTCCTGTATCCGTGTCTGCATGCCTTACATTGGATATTTTATTCTGCGATGTCTGCGTAGCAACTCATTTCTAACAACTGAATAGAGCCACGGTTGTTCGCACAACTTCTTTTCTTTCTTACAATACATTGCACATGCTGGATTGTTCGATCAGAAGCTCCCCCGGCTCGAATATACGTACATACCTGGGGGGCTGAACGAAATTGTTTAGACTCTATCTTCATAACTCAGCGCCGCAAACACGAACAAGCAACGAATGTGAGACGTACACGATTTTACCTCGTTCCTTGCCAAGTATGCTTTAGCAACGAAGCTTAACTGATTGTATCTGCTGGACCGGGAAATGAAGTTTTTCTCTCTTTCACACACACACACACACACACACACACACACACACACACACACACACACACACACACACACACACACACACACACACACACACACACACACACACACACACACACACACACACACACACACACACACACACACACACACACACACACACACACACACACACACACGCACGCACGCACGCACGCACGCACGCACGCACACGCACAAGTGCATAGTAACTCACTCACGTTCTCTTGAATCACTCATTTTTCTTATTGCTTCATTGATTTCGTTTTCTACGTAGCACACAACGTTGCAAGTGGTGGAAGCTGCCGACTTAAGAAAGTGCGATTTAAGGAACACTCCTGATGTGACTCTGGTTAACAGCCCGCGAGTGCCTCCAAGGGGCACCCTAGGGACTACAAGGCTGCAGCACCCCTACTTCTACAGCGCAACCGCCTGCATCGCATACAGAGGTCCGGAAAGCGCGCCTTGTCGACGAGACCCAATTTAAGTGAACCGAAAGTCGCGAAATTAAATTTGTTGCCCTCCCAAAAATGAACTGTTCCTGCGCTCTGTTTACTCGATTCACCACAGAAGCTCAACCGAGAGGAATAAAAAAAATTAAGAGCAACCCAAAGGAAATCCTAAAGACGCTCGCGCACGTCCCTATTGTTCTGGTGTTAAACGTTGGTCGTACAGCGCATCTGTAAAGAGTCACTTAGGCGGGCAACAAGAGAAATAAAGAACGCTACTGCTGGAGTGGTCCTTACACCTCAGCTTTGGGTGATCTACAAAAGCCAATTCAGGAACATGGTCCAAGTTGGCGGCCACTGTGGCGAAGTCAGAAAAGCTACAGACCTGCCATGGCAGCGCCTTAGACTACCTGCGATCAACTTAATCATCATCATAATTTCTTAGGCAGTAACTTGTGAATGTATTGGTACCATTGGTACCAAACAATTGCGCAACTTCAAGCTGGATATTTCTGAAAACTACCCGCGCTGAATGATTGAGAATAATATTGTGTGTACATTGCTGCAAATCTTTCACGATGTACAATGACTATCGTTTATATGGTTTTCTTATATCCCCTACATGTAGCTTTCCCTCCCCTAAAATTGCAAGATGTTATTAGCGCTAGATACAACTCCAGCTGCAATATTGTGCGGGTTCCTGAGGTACGAACGATGAATCTCGAGAAGCAAATACAACTACATGTTCCATGAAAGATAATGCCATAAAAATTGTGAAGCTGACATCGCATTGAGACGTTCTTTATGAAAGCGGTAAGGAAATTATTCTGACATATCTTAGAATTTATAAACAGCGCAACCAGAAATTTACCACGCATACGGAAACGCAAATAAACTTATTTAAAAAATGCGTGAACGAAGGAGCAAATATCAAGGGAAGGTTTGTGACGTACCCGTAAGCAAAGTGCAAGCAGTGGTGGTCTCTAAGCCGTTAATTCATTAAAGAGCCTCGCGAGGCAAGTAAGCGACACCGTGCACTGGCGGCAAATCAAAAGCATTGAACCTGTTTCAGGCAGGGCGAGAGAACCATTGTCTTGCAACTCACCGTTGTTTCGCACGAAATTCGTAAAGCTCTCCATTTCACTAAGACTAAAAGCTTCACTTCACTAAAGTATGAAGCTTTTCACTCTACGGGCATTTAAAGGAGTTGCTTAGACGCGCGGAAGTGGAACATGCGGAAAAAGATTACCTAATTACGTTCCAAGGATCTGTAGCTTACATAAATAATGCAATAAAAGTGAAGTATATGAAATCGCGGATTTTAACCGATATAAACCTTGTGTAAACAGTTCACCTGCAATGAATGCAATGCATCATTACCGCTGCACAGTAGAGGCTCAAGACGCCATAACTACTGAAATGCTAACTCTTCTGAGAGTTTCAGCTCAACCGACAGACTAAAGGATGGTTAACGGATGTAACAATGCTAGCTAAGGGCTTTTACTAATTAGATACCAAAATTAGAAATTTATTTCTACCAAACGTGCTGGGCCCTGCATAAATTCGGCGGTGCACTGTAAGCACCGTCAACTGTAATCTATAGACGTGCTTCGGTTAAGTTTCCAAGATTCACAGGATGTGTTGGGTACGCAACTTCCGTAAGCCAGAACTAATAGCTCTAAATCGCAGCTTGTTCAAACATGTGCGTCTTCGCGTTGTTGTAAATCACTGCGAACGGCCCAAACTTTCCGGATCTGGTCTAAAGCCCGATCCATGACACCGGTTGCACGTGTCAGACCACCGGAGTGCGTAAGCGCGGCATATCTGTTAACGTGTATTGCTAGCGTATTTAAGCACTAAGTAGTTCATAACCGGCGTGTCTTAAGTGGATCGATCGTTAAAAAAAAGCTGGTTTGAAAAACGTTTCTCTAATGCGTTTCTCTAGAGTGCGTTTCTGTTATGTACAAATTAATGCGTCGTAGAATAGGCTGCAAGTATTTGCAGGGCTGGTTTCCGAGATTACATGCATCTATCAGGCTCCCTTCGGTGTTCTGGTGGACGTGCTTTGGAGTGGGTGACTCCATGTAATGGTCCTTCCCATTACGGGCAGGCGCCGTGCAGAATGCATACGAGCGTCGTAGGTTTTCGAGTTCCGAAGGCACTCAGTTGGCTCTTAATTAGCGTTCAACTAACTAGTCGGGCTATGGCTTAGATCGATTAGTTGTAAAGCGAGAAATAGAGAGAACCTTTAATTTGAAGGCAGAGATTTCGGCTCCGACATTCAAGAATTCGCCAACATCTTGATCTGCAATTGAAAGGGATGGAAGACAGAACGGCCCTCTAAGCGGTAGAAAATAGATATCGCACCTTAAGATCCCCTTGCACACTTCGTCCTCTCCTCTTCTACTTCTTTACCGCGGCATATATATATATATATATATATATATATATATATATATATAGGGAAAAGGGAAGCGATGTCAAAACTGGGCAAATGAGGCCTCTCCCTTGTGCGTTCTCCGTCACGTAATCTTTTGCAGCACTCTACGCTTTGCATTATTGAACGTAGAATGAACGTAGCTACTTTTCCAACACTACAGAGGTTGATCTACACTTTAAATCTGGATACCCCTGATTTATCATACATATCTGAAGTCTGAGGCGAGGCAAACGTTCAAGTTGAGCATTCTCAGACAAAAGACAACCAGCGTGAACTTTGCTATCGCCCTTAAGGCACGTACTCCCCACAAAAGCGGTGCCAGAATTCCAAACAATCTGCGAACGTTTTCAGCCACTTATAGTTAGGATTCAACGCAATCGTTATTGTCAAAAACAGCCTCTGACATACTAGGAGGTTCAGGCAATTTTTAATCACTAAACGGCGATGGAGATTCGGATCTTTCTGTTTCTCGGATCTTTCATTTTACTTCTTCACTTGAACTCGATCGGAGAAATGTACACGCCGAATAAGTTTGAAGCGAAACACACTATTGAAAACACTGCGGTAGAATAGTAGTTAAATAAACACAATTAAACGCTCCGAAAGGATTATTTGACCTTGAATGTTCCTAGAGTTTTGTGCAGTACTTACACAATAAGCGCCTGTGATAACGTGTATGTGCACCTTATTTTCCCCCTCTCCCTAGTTTCTCATCTTTCTATGTTTTCGCCTCCCGTTTTCCAAAGTAGGGTAGCAAACCGGATTATCCCTTGTAGTTTGACTCCCTGCATTTATTATTTTCCCCTGCGCTAGGTTTGAATCGACATCTTGAGAGATTGCCTGAGAAAGATTCCAAGTCGTAACTACAAAGTGCATCATGTGATCCGAGATATCCGGTTGTTTTTGCCATTCGGCTGCACTTCTTTCACGCTGTCGACAAAGGCGTTGAAGAAAAGATGTAGTACACAGTGACTGGGAGACTTGCCAAAAAGTGCGAAATCGCGTTCACGTCAAAGCCATTTTTGAACATTACATACGTAAACATTCGATTGGCTGCGTGACTGTGGTTTCCGTGATTATGTGGAGGCGTAAATTACAAGTGGACAGATCGAAAAAAAATAAACAAAGATACTATAACTGAGCTAGTAGAACTAGAGTTAACCCCGATGACAACTGGAGTAACGTTTTCGCATGCTTGAAAATTAAAACGTTCAGACCATTTCATGGTCGACGCGACAGATCCATATCAATAAGCAACTTATATACGGTGATATCTAGAATGCTGATTCACAACTAATCACCGACCTCACATGTCATGGCATAATAATATTAATTCTTGAAGTTTTACGTCCAAAAACCGCGATATGATTATGAGGGAAGCCGTAGGGAACAGCTCCAGAAATTTAGACCTCCTGGGGTTCTTTCACGTGCACTTAAATATAAGTACGTGAGCCTCTAGCATTTCGCCCCTCCATCAAAATGCGGCCACCGCGGCCTGTATCGAACCCGTGATCTTCAGTTCAGCAGCCGTGCACCGTAACCTCTGTACCACCGCGGCGGCCTGTGACTACCCAAGGAGCGTTCCTGTTCAGGCTATAGAGAAAAGGTAATACAATAAAAAGCCACCAGGAATGATGACGTCTTTGCACAAACTCACATGAACCGAACATTGAAAGCACGCCCCATATTCTCACATACAGAAATAGATATACCTAACACGCGTACAAAAATACATAATATAGTCACGAGGACGTTCTCAGAGCACTGTAAATCTGTAAATGGCATGAGTCCTGCCATGACAGCAGGCTCTAGAGTCGTCAGATAGGGCGGATGAGCGTCCGACCAGTAATTAGGAATTTACGGTAAACTTCAGGAATTGATTAGAGGGTGGCAGCTGCCGGAGAGATTGTCGGTGTTCGCCTGCTGGACACCGGAATTAGGTGAAGCAAAAGCCTCATTGGCCAGTGTTGACGTTTAGTTATTGCGGGAAGAGGGGTCGGCTTTGATGAGACTTCTGTGGACAGGTGGGAGCCTTCTGCCGTCACACGCTTCGAAGGTGCAGTGCGTGGTCATTATTCCGAAGACGTCGACGCCTTCTTCCCATACACACGCTGAACTTCCGGTAGGTTTCTTCCAAATGACTGTTTTATGCGACCTTGTGCGTCTTTCTTTAGCATCAGGCGGTCTGTGAGACACGTTTAGGGGCAAAGCGCCTTAAGCCGTGGGTCTGTCCTTCCTCTGTGACTGGTTTGTAACCACTCGTCAACGTCATCTTCTTCTACTGCATACCAGAACGCGCGCTTCTCACGAGCTTGTATGCAGTTCTGGTATGCAGTAGCAGAAGAAGACGACGTTGACGAATGACTTCTTTCCTCCATGCTCTCGTGCGTGTTCGCCTGTGTGGCATTCTTTCTTCTTTACTGCGCGCGTTCTGGTATGCAGTAGAAGAAGAAGACGACGTTGACGAGTGACACTCTCGTTGCGTGTTCGCCTGTGTGGTGTTCTTTCTTCTTTACTACGTCGTGGGTCTGTGCTTCCTCTGTGACCGCTTCGTAACCACCTAGTTGTATGACTCACTCAGCAGGTGGCGCTAGTGTGAGTGACGTCATGATGACGTCACTCGCACGTGACTGACGCAATAAAAGGCAATCGCTCTTGACGCGCTTCCTCTTTCGCAGCGAGTCACCGGATGGAGCAGGTGGCTGTAGACAGTAGACGAACAAAATAAAAGAACAAAATAAAAGTTGATTTGTATATACGCACACAGTCTCACGTCTTTCTTAATGATGTAATGGGCGAACTTTCACGGGAGGGTTACGGTTTTACCGATGATCTCCCCCTCTCGAGCTTCGCCCACTTATCATCATTCCTTCCGTGGATATGGCGTGATTTTTTTCTTATTAGGAGCTTGCTCGCCAAGCTTCTTATGCTCGCGCCTTGTCCACGCCGGCGTGCCCGGCGGCTCACTACTTCTCATTGGTCCCGCCTTGAGCGCAGCTGCGCTCTCTCCGGTGATTTCAAGAATGCTCACTAGATCGTGCCGCCGCTCATGGCGGCACACACCACGCTCGGCGCAAGCGCTAGTTAGGTGACTGTTCGAGGGCCGCGCCTCACGTTTGGCTCGCTTCCTTTCTCTTCGCCGGGAGCTCACTAAGTGAACACTCTTCGTTGCCGCTCCGCAGCATGAACGGCAGCAGCGCGACGGGCTCGCAACGCAGCAGCATCTCGGGAAGATCTCGCGTTGCCAATAACCAGCCAACACATGATGTCACGTTACGCTCTCCGATGCGTATCGTACGACTGCAAACGTCCCACCACCATCAGGGGCACCTGTATCGATGTTGCCTTCTCGAACTTTCCATTGCGTCCCATCATCGATGACCCCTTGGCAACATACTTTACTGATCATAAAGCAATCATCTTTAAAGGGAAACCAGTCCCCGAACTCATCGAGGGACGCCCTTCTTGAACTTGGTAAAACAACATCTCTTGTGTATATATAATGTTTATGGTTCATCCAAATGTATATATGCTTCATTAAAATGTATACAGTGCATCCAACCGTAAATTAATAAACATTGTGTATGTAATGCTTATATAACAACGTTGTCACGTCTCTATATGATGGTAGAGGAATGTGTACGGAACATTCGCGGGTTACCCGATCATGTCCGAGCAAGCTCCTCTAACATCATTCGCTTCGTGGATATGGCGGTGAGCTTTTCTTTTAAAGTTGGCCCGAGAACCCCTTATTTTAGAGTGTCTCGCATTCGTTATGCAGCGGGCACTGCTCATCAAGAAATATGGACTTTTGGACTTAAGTGCCTGTTTCCGGCAGAATGCGCTGCTCGGCATGACCAGGCCCATCGAGCCCTGCTAATTTTCATAAACAAAACCCATTTGGCCTCGCGTTTATAGGCATTTTTCTATCCTATGTTTGGTTGATCATATTTTATGCTGTCTGATGAGTTGCAATTCAACAGGCACATCGCATTTCCAACAGTATGTGCTTACCCATGCGTACAGAATCGGCAATACAAAGTTCTGGCACGTTCTCGAGATGATTAAAGATTATCATATATTACTTATGTTCGCCCACAACTACAATATGCATCATCCACATGGTCCCTATATCACGATTACCTAGTCCATATGTTGGAAGCCGTCCAGAATAGGGCAGCGAGATTCATCTCTGGCAACTACGACTATCATTCAAGCATTACCCTAATAAAACGAGACCTTGCATTTCAGTCACTAGAAGAACGCCGCACCGGCCATTGCTCTTTTATGTTTGTTTCACAGGTACATTTATAGTAATAAAATTCACTGTTTGCCACTTCATTCTCCTGTGCGCGCATCCCGACGCATTCACAACGCACGTAGTTTCATGCGCATTCATGGTCACACGCAGGCATATAATGCATCATCACTACCTCGAGCCATTGCACATCGGAACGATCTTCCAGATCACACTGTATCCATCCCTAACCGTGCAACTTTCCGTGATAACCTGATTTCGTTGCACTCTTGTATTGTATAACATTGTTGCACCTCGCTGTTCGTAGTCTTTGTTTTGATACTTTTTTCCCCCCTTTTTTTGCTTTTTGTCTCGATTTCTCTTTATTGTTGTTTTGTAAATACAGATGTCCCCCTTACTCAATGCCCTTCAATGGGCCTGTAAGGCATTGTGAATAAATAAATAAATAAATAAATAAATAAATAAATAAATAAATAAATAAATAAATAAATAAATAAATAAATAAATAAATCAAAAAGTAAATAAATAAAAAATAAATAAGTAAGTAAATAAATAAATAAACAAACATGATCCAGTTATAGCACTTTTATCAATTATGCATTGTCAAATGTTATGCCCTGTTTATTCTCTCTAAAGGGACACTAAACAGGAACACAATTTTTTATCCTATAAGTCAATTGCTCTTTCACAATGCCAAAATCATGACGCTTTACGCGACAAGACGCTTGGCAAGCGAGAAAACGCGCAGAAAAAAAAATACGGGTGGCGACCCCACCTTGCAGTTGCCGCACCAATCGCCGTGACGTTAATCGATTTTGACAACGTCTGCTCGGGCCTACGTAGTTCCTAATTGGTGAAAATGAGGTACATTGTGCTCTGAAGCGGCCACAGAGTTAACATACCAAGTTTCAATGAATTTCGTTGAGCCAATGTCACCAAAATACGACAAATTCATTTTGAAATCCGTGACGTCACACGCGGAGATTTCGGCGCGAAATTTAATAATTGAAACTTTGACCTTCATTTTCTCCTCTATTAATACGCACATGATGGTGAAATTAATGACATTGGTGTTTTCAGAGTACAATTTATCAATCTCAACCGGTTCATTGTTTCACTTTAGTGTCCCTTTAACAGTGTCCCTTTCTTTACTTTAAAAGCTAGGTCTCTTAACAATTAGTGTATTCTAAGATTGTTTAGCAGCATTTTTTATCACTGGGATGGTTTTTAGTATACTGTAATCAAGTAGTAACGTATCGTACTTAGAGTTATCCGCCTTACTGGAGCAAACGACTAGATCCATCAATAGCCTGCCAAGGCTAAGGAGACAGCTGGGAAAGCATAGTGTGATTCATACAAGAGGGCCGGCGGCCAGCGTCAGCCTCTACGCGTTTGACGCGGGTGCACAAGCCGGAAGACTCGGCCGTGACACCTCGTATACTAGAACCGTGGGCTAGCGGGGACTCAGTTGACAGGATGCCAGGACCCCTATTTCACTGTCTGGGTGTGCTGCGCCCACTGCTTACGCTTGGCATACGGACGTGTGATCATTTTCCTTTAGGTGTTGTTGGTTTTTTTTTTTGTTTTGGCATTGCAGAACTCGAGCGTCCGCTTGTCGGCGTCTCACTCTTGCAACTGTGGCGGTTGACCAATGCGGTTGACACATGTTTCTGCCGCTGTCCTCACTCTGAACTGTCAACTTCGCTTCCAAATTCATTCTTGCTCCCACTCCTCGGTCTATTCGTCGACATCTCTACCCCCCTCCCCCCCCCCCCAACTTTTCTGCAGCCCCTATTGAATATAAGCGGGAGCAAAAGGTTCTAAATGTACAGCTAAGCAACGTTATGCGGCAACGTTATGCGGCAACGTTAAGCGGCAACGTTAGCTAAGCTTAAGCGGCAACGTTACGGCTTTCGAAAAGATCAAGAACTGTATTGACGGTGGCTGTAAAAAGTCACAGTTTCGCCGCAACGGCGAAGCAATGAATGCTATAGCAGCAAATTAGAATGTCACACGAAGAACGGCAAGCAGCTCGATACTTGCAGTGCACCACTCAAACTCAAAGAACTCACGAAAAGAAGACACAGAGGACGACCACGAACTAACAACGGTCACAGCTCGACCCTTGGATCGCGCTGCTCCAACACAAGGAAGGACGCTCAAAAAGAACGCACAGGTATACACAGGACGAGCGCGAACACAGAACTGTCACAGTTTTAAGGCGAAAGCCTTTAATGTCTCATACTCACGGCGTTCGTCCGTCCGATTGTGCCCTGGCATGGTGCCAGCGGCAGCCTCCCCCCCCCCTCACACTCTCTCAGCAATCACGTGATGGCACAGCGGCGCACAGCAACAGTTGCGCGTTGCTTCTTCCTACGTACGTTGCGCAACTGTTACGCAACGCGGCGGCGTCCGTCGGCGGAGTCGAATGGCAACAGGCTTTCGCCGAACACACTTCGGAATTTACAAAGTGCCACTCAATTTTTAGATGCGAAGGAGCTTTTGCTCGGGGCTGTGTCCGTCCTTTGGCGACCACCCGCTTTCTACCACCTACATGGAGGAATAAAAAAAAACTAGGAGGGAGCGTCACGTGACATTTTTGAAGCCCAGTAAAAAAAAAATGAAACAGGGGCACGCTGGGAAATGAGCACACCCACGTGATTGAGTTTTGGAGTACGAGGGGCGAGCGGCGTCCGAGGAGGTTGGCTTGTGAACGCTAGGCGCGCGCGCTAGTCAGATTTTGTTTTTGTACATGAGCCCACCAAGAAAGGAAATGAAACAGGAGCATCATGGGAAATGAGCCTCGAACGCGAGGAGCAAGCGGCTTCAGAGGAGGCTGGCTTGTGGACGCTAGGCGTGCTCCCTCCTATTTTTTTTCTTTCCTCCATGACCACCTAGCATAGCCATCTAAGCGCGCGCTCGCACCAAGGAGAAGTCTTCTTCCTCTTGTTCTTCGACCGCCTTAATGATGATACGTGCATAGCACTTTACGGGCCCGGGCTGCCGTATGCTGTCCAAGCATGACGTAACGCAGACAAAACCATGTGTGCTGGCACGCGCTAGCGCGTTCGGGCCTGTGTAAGGGGCTGGGTAAGACGCTGTGGCCTCTCCCCCTTACACTCTCTCGGCAATCATGTGATGGCGTCGGGGAACGTTATTCCGCAGACGCGCGATGAACCAACGCGTTGTATCCTAGTCAGAACGCGCTGGCACGCGCTAGCGCGTTCGGGCCTGTGTAAGGGGCTGGGTAAGACGCTGTGGCCTCTCCCCCTTACACTCTCTCAGAAATCACGTGATGGTGTTGGGGAACGAGATTCTGCAGACGCGCGATGAACCCGCGTGGCGTGCTCCAACAAGAGTTCGGGACGAGTGACAGCAACAGCAACTACAGTGAATTCATGGTGTATTCCGCTTGCAAGGACGCGTTAACATCGGGCAAGGTGCCCGCGATGAACGGAACCTTAAGTCGATCCATGCGCTGCTTCGCATCCCCACATGGTCCCCTTTAGGGGGAGATGGTGTAATTTTTTACTTCTTTGTGTTTGAGCAGCGCGCTACACCCCAACGCTCTTATACTTCTTTCTTTAAAACTGCGGCGCGTGAAGTAAACACTAAGCGTCTCCTGCCGCGCGGTGGCGTTCGACGCATTGTTTGCCCGGCATGGACTACTTTTCAGTGCGCGTCACAAGACCAGTTTTCAAAATGAAGGATAATGTAGGAGCGTTGCTTTAAAGCGCGCCCTTCGGGCCATATCGCTGGTGATATCGCACACGCTGAAGCACATCCGAGCTCTGCGTGCCACCAGCATTAAACGGTGTATATAAATAGCTCGCCGTTAATATCTTAAACCAGTGGCGCGTGTGTGTATGCGTGATCTTTCTGTGATGTGTTGAACGAGGTAATAAAGAAGAAAAAAATTGGACCATCTCCCCGAAGGGAACGCTGATGGGATGCGAAGCAGCAGCGTTGCGCACGGGTGGCGTCACGGGTTGAACGGCGCTAACGCGGGTGCTGCGGTGAGCTCTGGAAGATTCGTTTGAAGCGAAACTCGGTGTAGCGTTTACTGGTGTAAACGTTTGTTTGAAACGCGGACACGGGAGGGAGCCGGCAGCTGCGGCGCTCCGGCGGGTGAGGGGGAGAGTGACGTACGCGCGCACCTGCGAGGGAAGCGTGCGAGGGGTGCGTGACGTCAACGCCCAGCTGCGGCGTGGCTTACTTGGCCCCGCTCCAACAACTGCGCCGAGGGAAGCGCGTTGCCTCGCATTTGTGCGGACGGACAGCGTTATACAGGCTACGCTTCTAAAAAGTCACAGTTTCAACGCAAGGGCGAAGCAATGAATGCGATAGCAACAAATTGTAGTTTTATATGAAGTGCGGCTGACAGCTGTTTTGTATCTGATCTCGCGTAACTAGAAAACGCTGGTGCAAGAGAATAGGGCCGCTCCAGGGAGAGATGCTCTCCGCATAATCACTTCGCGTTGAGAGCGCAGCACGTAGAAGGGTATACGAGCCGCCCGCTGTGACGGCTGTCGAGATAGCGCGCGCGCCAGCGATCGCGACCGCGCCCTTAGATTCAAAGTGCAAAGTGGCTGTTCGCGCGACACCCCCCCTCCTCCTCCTCGCGTCTTTTCATGGTCGCTAAAGACGCGCGGGGCGTTTCCTGTCTGCTACGACGGCAGGCCTCCCAAGCGGGGTGATGTTATCGCGTGCGCTCTACGAGCGACGGAAATGGGCCACCTCGTTTGATCTCTGCTTCGGCCGCGTTCGTCGCCCCTGCACGCGCGCTTTTACCCGCGGTAGAACATGCGATGAGCGGGGGGATCTTATCGATTTGGACTTCATACGGGACGGACATGACGGTGACGGCAAAAACCCATCGAGACTGTCCATATAATTGCTATCGCAATAAAAAGTGGTGCGTGGCCGTGTTGTTTGGACCGACGCGGTGCGGAACGAGGTGACGCTATTACAATCAGGCTTCAAATCGCACCATGATCGCGAAGTTCGAGAATCCTTTCTGATCCATAAATTTAACACTGTATCTTCCGACATTAACGAGAGCGTAGGAAAAGTGTCGTGTCTTTCTGTGATGTCTTGATGTTCGAATTTTTGTCGTAACTTCAATGAAACGCGCCTAACACAGCGGCAAAAAAGTTTGATTATTGAAGAATCGCTATCGTCTTGTCTCTTCACGTGCAACTATCGAGACTAGTGCGGTCAATGGGTGATCGTTATAAGCCCTTGTTCATACCCTTGATGCAGCTTGATGTACCATATTTGTTTTATCATTGTTTTGTAAATTTTGTACATTCACTTCACCCACGTGTTGATGCCCATAAAAGCGGCTGTACGCTTGTACTTCAGTTCATTCTGACGAAGGCCGTGCCACGGCCGAAACGTAAATGAGTAAAAATATGCAATTTTCGTAAGCGTGCTCCTTCATTTCTTCAACTACATGTGCATCGGACCTTCAGAACATTCTTTTGAATTATATATATATATATATATATATATATATAACGTCGACAAATAGTTTTTTAGCAGCGAATACCTTTTACCTATAAATCCAAATTAAGATACACACGTCTTACAGACAAAAATAACTCTGATGATTAATTAACCAACCTTGCGGCCGGCGAACCGGCCTTCGTCAGTGCCGGTCCACCGGCCGGCCCTGAAGTTAGACAAAGGGCAGGCATCCACCCGTTTCTAGGATGAAGCTACAAGAACACGGATTTCTCAGCGAAGAAAGCATCTAATCTGCGAACCAGGATGCATATATTTCTGGAAGGGGTTTGCTCTAGCACTTTTTTCGTTTTTCATGTTCGTGCGCATGTGTGCTAATATGCCGAAAGTTGTCTTCGCCCAATATAGGCACTAAAAGTACCGCCAATGCATTGCGGTTGGCTCGAGCTCACTAAAGGTGAATCGCGTGTTTCACACACGGACATAGTTGCGCCAACGCCCCCGTAGTGGGGGCGCGTCACTGTGGCGCTGTTTCCTCGCCACCAAGCAGCAGCATAACGGGCCGGCAACGTGCGTGGGAAGCGCCGGGTGGCAGCGTCGCCTCGGGGATCTTTTATTATCGGCGCAAACGTGGGCGCACTGGAACACATTCTGTCCTCCATCGGGTAGCGTGTACGCGCCAAAGCCGATTTCCTAATGTACCGTTTGCATCGCCCTGAAAAGGGCGCCTTTCCGAAGCATAGCGGCAGTATATTTCATACATCCGTGAGGCTTCACGGTGTGTCCCAACTTCCCCTGTTATCGTGAGTGGATGGACACAAAACTCTGCTGTAGAAATAGCCGTATATTCAGAGAGCAATTTATGGCCAGGAGATGCTGGAGGCGTTGTAAGGGGCTCAAAGCTCCAGGTACAACCAATTGCACAGGTGTCGTGACAGCGTTGCAGATTCCGCTCACTATGGGCATGAAAACAGACAGGTCTGTGAGTTGAAAGGTGTGGTAGAGTGCATTTCGTTACCCCCGATCACGGCGCTGCTAAGATCTTGCTTTTCTTTTCATGCCATTAATAATATCACTTTTCCCTAAGTGAGGAAATTGCGATACATGTTTATTCCTGCAGGCAATGGTGATGGTCACGTAATAGACGCAAATGCTGTCTCAAGGATACGGTCAAGTGTAAGTAGACTTGATAAAGCGTTTGCTTGCTCGACTGCAGAAACGTTTGAAAACTTACATCCCAATTTTCACACTGTGCCGCCAAGTTGGTTAGATTAGTCGTGCAGTTTCGGCTTCAAGGGAATATCTAAAACTAATAAGGGGGAGGGGGGGTTGCATGAGAAAATTGTCAGGCATGTCGGTTAGTTACTATGTGAAAGTAAATTGTTAAACGACTCCTCACAGTATGAAACGCTTAGGTTTTATTACTACCCCGAGAAAAGCAAATGTGGTAGCAATATTTGATTTTGTAAGATTCCGGGCTTTCTTACAGGCGACGTGTCCAAATATTTGAAGCCTTGTGGGCAATTGTAGCTAGCATAGAAAATTACTAGTACAAGGGCAGTGTTTCGCAAGTTCGCTTCAAGAAGTATCAAGCAAGTTGCCCTCCCACCCCGCGTACTGTCAGAACCATGTTTCCTAGACTTTTTGATGCGATACCGGAAGAGGAAGAAAGAGAGAAAGAAGCCAGAAAAGGCAGAGGGGTTAAGTAGGCGCACGACCAGGTTGCTACCGTGCATTGGGGGTAGGGATAAAGGGCGAGAGAATAGGAACGAAAGAGAGAGATAGATACCTCTATTCGCGCCATGTTACAGTGGTACATGGCTTCATTTCCGAAAATATTGCGTAACAGCCTATGAGTGTTGTAGAATGCTTGCAAGAACAATATCCGTTCATCGGAGAGTTTGCAGGGCTAGGAGCTGCGTACCCTTCTGGGACTGCCGCGATGCGCTTCAACGTATATGCGATGTTTGTACGATGCCGGAAACTTTACGCGTGGCACATGGACGTAATTTGGACAGTGTTGAAAATTACGGCGTTCGTAGCAAATTCTTCACTACGTCGCTTAAAAGACTTATACGACTTATATGAGCTGTTCCTCACTGTCGTGAGAGAACTCACCGTTAATTAAAGATTTTCTGAATTAAGAAAAATGGCCTGCGATGCATAAGCTAATGTGTCATGTGCGATTATGCTTAATATTCGCGTCATGCATTACTATTTTAACTATGGGTTTTGGAAGTAATTGCTAAATTTTCGTTGTTTCCTGCACATTTTCATTAAGCATACGTAAAAGGAAAATTCGGCAGGCCCATCGCCTTGTGGGAATCGGTTTAATGCGAAGCAGTCAGCAAGTAGTTGTCTATACAGCATTTTTTAAATGCCAAGCATTTCTTAGCGAACCTCTGGCACTTTGGGCGCTTCTATCTACGTATCTATCTATCTATCTATCTATCTATCTAGCCGCCTACGTCTGGGTGCTCTAATGATCGCCTCCTTAACTTGGTGTAGACAAAAATTTGCATGGGAGGGTAAGAGGATTTGACGAATATGATTGCCGGGTCATGACATGAATAACGTTAAAATCCTGCCGCGTACGTCGTCAAACCCTTTCCACTAGACACGTGTGGCGCATACCCGTTTACCACGGACCGCGGTGTACGGGTATGCGCCACAGGTGATTGACAGTTTATATCTACCCAGGAAGGGTGAGAACAGACATTGGTAACTTAAATGCTAGATCGTTAAGGAAAACCAACATCGGCAGCGTTGACTCAACGAATGTAAAGAATGAAAATTAGGATCCCAGCAGGAATCGAACCCAAGCATTCAGCGTGGCAATCAGGTAATCTACCACTGAGCCACGCCAGGTCTGTAAACTGGTTTGGAAAAACAGCCTACGCAGGCGTAATATTGGTGCAACGTCAATTGTGGCTGTGGTGCGGGCTATCTAATTTTACAAGAAAGCAATAAACATTGCATGGTACTCCTACGGTGTGTACTCCTACAATACAGGCGTCATATCAGATTAACGTCTGTAGTTCCAGTGTTGGCTCCGCTTTTATAGCAGTCTAATAAACTATATGTTTGAAGGAAAGCAGATGATTTTTCAAGGGCTCGTTTATCTTTGTTAGACACAATATTAATGAGAACTAACAGACAATAACGCCAAGGAAAGTACAGGGGGTGTTATCTGTAGTATTTAGAATATAAATGTGAAGAAGGTAAGTTGACGAAAAGATGACTTGCCGCCGGCAGGAACCGAACCTGCGACCTTCGAATAACGCGTCCGATGCTCTACCACTGAGCTACGGCGGCGGTCATCCTCCCGTCCACTTTCTGGGGTATATATGTTGATTTAAACCTAGGAGTGTTAGTCAGCGCCAATCGCAGCCATGGCGGCGAGTGTGGAACACTCTTTTTTTGCCTGTTGGCGTCACGTAGCACGTGATCTTTATACGAGTTGGCAGCTGACCAATAATCCCTAACATACTACCTGAAGGCATTAAGTCTGCCAGGACGAGACCCTCGCTATGAATGAAGGAAAGCAGATGATTTTTCAAGGGCTCGTTTATCTTTGTTAGACACAATATTATGAGAACTAACAGACAATAACGCCAAGGAAAGTACAGGGGGTGTTATCTGTAGTATTTAGAATATAAATGTGAAGAAAGTAAAGTGGACGAAAAGATGACTTGCCGCCGGCAGGAACCGAACCTGCGACCTTCGAATAACGCGTCCGATGCTCTACCACTGAGCTACGGCGGCGGTCATCCTCCCGTCCACTTTCTGGGGTATATATGTTGATTTAAACCTAGGAGTGTTAGTCAGCGCCAATCGCAGCCATGGCGGCGAGTGTGGAACACTCTTTTTTTGCCTGTTGGCGTCACGTAGCACGTGATCTTTATACGAGTTGGCAGCTGACCAATAATCCCTCACATACTACCTGAAGGCATTAAGTCTGCCAGGACGAGACCCTCGCTATGAATGATGGAAAGCAGATGATTTTTCAAGGGCTCGTTTATCTTTGTAAGACACAATATTAATGAGAACTAACAGACAATAACGCCAAGGAAAGTACAGGGGGTGTTATCTGTAGTATTTATCTGTAGTATTTATCTGTAGTATTTATCTGTAGTATTCTAAATACTACAGATAACACCCCCTGTACTTTCCTTGGCGTTATTGTCTGTTAGTTCTCATTAATATTGTGTCTAACAAAGATAAACGAGCCCTTGAAAAATCATCTGCTTTCCTTCATTCATAGCGAGGGTCTCGTCCTGGCAGACTTAATGCCTTCAGGTAGTATGTGAGGGATTATTGGTCAGCTGCCAACTCGTATAAAGATCACGTGCTACGTGACGCCAACAGGCAAAAAAAGAGTGTTCCACACTCGCCGCCATGGCTGCGATTGGCGCTGACTAACACTCCTAGGTTTAAATCAACATATATACCCCAGAAAGTGGACGGGAGGATGACCGCCGCCGTAGCTCAGTGGTAGAGCATCGGACGCGTTATTCGAAGGTCGCAGGTTCGGTTCCTGCCAGCGGCAAGTCGTCTTTTCGTCCACTTTACTTTCTTCACATTTATATTCTAAATACTACAGATAACACCCCCTGTACTTTCCTTGGCGTTATTGTCTGTTAGTTCTCATTAATATTGTGTCTAACAAAGATAAACGAGCCCTTGAAAAATCATCTGCTTTCCTTCATTCATAGCGAGGGTCTCGTCCTGGCAGACTTAATGCCTTCAGGTAGTATGTGAGGGATTATTGGTCAGCTGCCAACTCGTATAAAGATTACGTGCTACGTGACGCCAACAGGCAAAAAAAGAGTGTTCCACACTCGCCGCCATGGCTGCGATTGGCGCTGACTAACACTCCTAGGTTTAAATCAACATATATACCCCAGAAAGTGGACGGGAGGATGACCGCCGCCGTAGCTCAGTGGTAGAGCATCGGGCGCGTTATTCGAAGGTCGCAGGTTCGGTTCCTGCCGGCGGCAAGTCATCTTTTCGTCCACTTTACTTTCTTCACATTTATATTCTAAATACTACAGATAACACCCCCTGTACTTTCCTTGGCGTTATTGTCTGTTAGTTCTCATAAACTATATGTTTGTATTTCTATTATTCAGCAAGCTATATTGAAGCATTGCTCGACCCCGGAGGAATACATCAACGAAAGTTACGTATGATATTCACATCATCGAACCGTCAAGTGCACTTAGACCGCCAGAACGACGCAGCATTTCTTACGATCTTCATTTCTGACGAGGCTGTGCGATGCCCTCATGCTGACCGAGGACGATGCCAGATTGACTGACAGCCGCTTGGTAGACTAGGCTACGTAGGCCACATACGCCCAGGTATAGTCTACGAATACGACAAACACCATCCACTGATGTTGGTCTACGTACCACTATCCAGGCCTACCTGCCTCGACGGCCTGTACCTCACCAACGCGAAGGGTGGCTTCAGGTTCCGACACGTCGCCGGCTCTGTCGATAGATAATTTGTCCACACAATGACCGAGGCATCCACGAATTCCAACAGCTCTACTGTACCACATACTTCACTACAGATGGACCCCTCGTCACCACGGTCACGACTGGATCCTATAACAATTCATGACCAGCTGCTGGAGCTCACTGATCACGGTGATGATGCCCTTGTTCAAGAACTGTCAAGAACTTCTTGCACACATGCACACGGGTTCGTGAAACATGCGTGCGTTTTCGGGACACCTATAAGCACTACACATCAGCTTACCGCTTCTGGTGTTGGTAATACCCACGTTGCCATAGGCAGCGTTACCCAACCGTAAACAATTGGTTATATAACACATATGAGGCTCTTCAACATATATATGTGTGTGCTTATAAAATTTATACACATCTTCAGCGTCATTTTATAACGCGTCGCTATGTAAAAAACTTACGCCACAGTCACCTGCCCGACGCATGCTTCGCATCATATCGACTCCCACGGTACGTGAGATCTGGCGAATTTTTTGGTTTTTAGCCAAGCGTTGCGAGGTGCATTGACGTGTGTTTGTAAGTGTATTAGTTGTGTGCACATGGCGGCCTTACCAGGCACGTCGACTACACAGGCCTTTAAATGGTAACTTATAGTTTGACGTAACGTCAGTACTCACATTAATGCACAGACGTCAGTATTATCCAAACGAAGTGCACTTTACGTCGCGACGATGGGAAAATCATACGCAAATTTCGTTAGTGTATTCTTCCGGGATCAAGCAACACATGAATATAGCTTGCTGAATTATAGAAATACCAGTGTATTGTTTCTTAGATTGCTATAAAAGCGGCGCCAGCTTTGGAACCATAATTGACGTTTACCCAACATGACGACTGTATCTTAGGTATACACATGTAATGTTTATTGCTTTGTTATCAAATTAGATAGCCAGCATTCCAACCACAATTGACGTTGCACCGACATTACGCCTGCACAGGGTCTTTCTCGAAAGCAGTTTCAAGACCTGGCGTGGCTCTTTGGCAGAATGCCTGACTGCCACGCAGAATGTTTGGGTTCTATTCGAGCTGGGATCCTGTTTTGTATTCTTTGCTTTTGTCGAGTCAACGCTGCCGATGTCTGCTTTACTTAACGCTCTCGCATTTACATTACCAATGTCTGTTCCCGCCGTTTCTTGGTAGATATGAACTGTCGATCACGTGTGGCGCATACCCGCATACCGCGGCCCGTGGTATACGGGTGTGTGCAACAGGAGTCTGGAGCAAAGGGTTTGACGACGTACGCGGCAGGATTTGCACGTTATTCAGGTCATTACCTGACAGTCATATTCGACTAGAGCATCCAGCCGTAAGCGGATAGATAGATAGATAGATAGATAGATAGATAGATAGATAGATAGATAGATAGATAGATAGATAGATAGATAGATAGATAGATAGATAGATAGATAGATAGATAGATAGATAGATAGATAGATAGATAGATAGATAGATAGATAGATAGATAGATAGATAGATAGATAGATAGATAGATAGATAGATAGATAGATAAGAAATGCTTCGCATTTAATCATGGAGGCTCCTGCGCTGTCATTGGGGCTCAAGAGTAAACACCTTTTGTCGGTGAATATGTGGCACAGAAATGCAGACAGTATTGTGTTTTTGTTTTGTCATATACAGTGAATTAGATTTAAGGCAGTTCTAAGCTTTCTCTTTCTAATGGTTTTAGCAGAGACTACCCAAAATCGCTTACAAGAACAACCAGTGCCTTCCTGAAGTCATTGCAGCTTTGTTCAAGTCAGTCATAATAAAAGCTTGTAACAATGTACAACATTATGGTAACGCAATTCTATGTTTTATCGACCGCCTAATGTGTGCTGCTTCAAAGCCATCGCGAAAAAAACAAAGGTCTGCTAGGCGGTGTGGGTGTGGGAAGTTAGCAGCATGTTATTCTTTGTGTGTGTGTGTGTGTGTGTGGTGTGTGTGTGTGTGTGTGTGGTGTGTGTGTGTGTGTGTGTGTGTGTGTGTGTGTGTGTGTCTTTCAGTTAAGCCGTTGAGCTTGATTTCATTGTTTGCTTAACGTTAAAGTGACAGGCATACATCACCCGCCGGCCTCAATTTTTTTTCCTGTCTTCCGACAATACTTTCATTCTTACTCTCAATTGGTGGGGAGATAGGGGTGAGGTGATAGCGTTTTAACGCCTCCAACCCTCCCTCTGCCTAGGTCAATGAGTTTCTTACACATTCTGGCAAGAAAAAAAAAAACTCGATACACAAGGAATAAGAAAATATGAAAGATACCAAAGAGGCACTCACTCTGAACGAAAGAGCAAACAAACCGCTAACTGTTACAGGCATTTATGTGACACAGTTGCCTCAAAAAGGTCCTATAGATATTTCGTAATCTCGTTCCGTTTATTTATGGGCCGCTCGCGGATCTAGCCTTTCTAAGAAACGTCGTAAATTGCTCTGTCATGCACGCCTTCGTCAAAAACAAAATTTAAAAAAAAGTTTAGTATAGTTATACGGCAAAGCTGAGTTGACCTTCCTTGCATGCACCCTTCTCCTCCCTGTCAGGAAAGTTTGTCACCGCTCAGAAGAGTTGCGCGAGAGGGGTGAACAAGTCACAAGAGGCCTAATGGGGAATACCTGTGGCCTCAGGTATTGTCCGAATTATGCTGCCCAAGTCATCCGCTGTCCGAACCGCATCTTGCCAGCCCGTGTTTCCAACTGGATTTCCTGAACTCTGCAATTACGCTGACCTTCCCGTTTGACTAATGAAGCAACCGCGAGGCTTGCCGAATAATTTAAGATGCCGCTCAGTCCGAGTGTCGGGTCATTGCCTCGGCGATCAGAATGGGGGCGTTTCATTATTAAACAGCGTATGCACACTTAACACTGCCTTGACGTCGATAATGAATTCGAGTGGGGGCCTCTCAAAAATTCAGGTGGGCATAAGTTATGGCATAAATCTAACGAAGTGGCATCCGTCTTCCCGAGCTGTCTTGTCTTCGGCGTATTTTCACGATTCGGTTCCTCTCGTAGTTCGAATTTCCATACTCGAGCTGCGGAACAAAACATTAGACTAGACTTTACGCCTTACATAGCGCACTGTTGCAACCCGGTAATTAAGCGGTTGTTTTCGGTCCGACTAGAGATTCGTTGTCCGTGTGGTTAGCGCTCGTGTCAAACTCCCGCTCGCAGTGTGCGCGAGTTTACCTAATTAGAGATTCTTCAGGGTCACAGTCACACACGAACTACATAACCTTAAACAAAGGAATATGTTAGCGTATGCTTAAAGGAAGGACACGATTACATCTGTCCTCGAAATAGTGGGAATATGGCACGGCAGCCACACAGAGTGTGACAGCCTTGTCACAGAGACATAACTCCCTTTGAATTCCACAAATATGTCTCTGCTTGAAAATGGCAGCAGGAACAATCTAACCATGATGCTCAAAGTATATTACTGGTGTCGGTAAAGACAAGTTGATTTCCCATTCATCGCTATTCATTTTACCCTTGACGGGGACTGTCTATACTAGGAGTCTCAAACTCACATCGGCTGGCGGGCCGGAGTCGTGAAATCGAGTCTACCGATGGGCCGGGACAGTGAAAAAGGCTGGAGGGGGGAAGGGGGGCGATGGAATTTGATCAATTTTGAGCAAATGTCAGCTACCATTGCCCCCATTCGAAAGAAGAAAGTATTCCCCATATTTCATATATGGGTCATTTCTGGAAATTGACGTCAGCTTTCGAGAAACATATCAATACTGGGCTCAAGAACGACTGTAATTTCGACGTCGATTCTCATTATACTCGTAGGTTTTGTTCTGTGCTTGTGTTCTAACACATGGTGACCGCATTGGGTGCCTCACGAAAAAAAAATTGCTTAAGAACAGTCCCGTCTGTGTAGCTCAGGAACATATTTGTTATTGAAAATTATAAAAGATATATACAGGGTGCCCCAGCTATCCTTTGCCAGAGTTTAAAAATATGTCGACACACTCAAAGACGACGCGACCAAATGCATGTTGCTGACTGTTGCCTGGAGTACGTCAGATTATTTTTGGTGTCCGGATTAATTGCTTAATTAGGTCACTTTAATTAACTAACCTTCGAAGCAACGAAGCTGGGCACAAAATTCCAATGAGAAAGTTGTACATCGGTTCGCGAAACGTCTGATTAGACAGTTTGTAACTTTATATCTACTAAGTATTAGTGTTTTTCTGCCTACTACAGATGTCCGCGAAATACAAAAAAAAAAATACTACGTGACATTCCCACTTGAGCGCCTACTGTGCGCCCCATGATTCTAGTTCACTCTAATGTACTTCTATGCCGTATTTTATGGCTTTGAGCCAAGTGGTACGACTTGGATCGACGTGTTTTTGTAAGTGTAGTAGCTGTGTGCACATCGTGGGCTTACCAGGGACGGCGACGATACTGGCGTCTAAACGGTAACTTATGGTGCGACGTAACGTCAGCCCTCACGTTAAAGTACATACGTCGGTATTATCGAAACTAAGTGCACTTTATGGTGCAATCATGTGAATATCATACGTAACTTTCGCTAATGTGTTCCGGGTCGAGCAATACTTCAATATAGCTTACTGAATCATAGGAATACAAATGTAATGTTTATTAGACTGCTATAAAAGCGGAGCCAGCACTGGAACCCCCGACGTTAATTTGATATGACGCCTGTATCGTAGGAGTACATACGTAGCGTTTATTTCATTCTTGTAAAATTAGATAGCCAGCACCACAAACACCATCGACGTTGCACCGACATTACGCTTCCATGGGCTGTTTTTCCAAACCAGTTTACAGACCTGGCGTGGCTCTGTGGTACAACTCCCGATTCCCACGCAGAATGCTTGGGTTCCATTCCTCCTGGGATCCTAATTTTTATTCTTTCCATTCGCCGGGTCGACGCTGCCGATGTCTGTTTTTATTAAGGCACTCGCATTTATATTACCAATGTCTGTTCTCGCCGTTCCCGGGTAGATATAAACTGTCAATTACCTGTGGCGCATACCCGTACACCACGGCCCGTGGTAAACGGATATGCACCACACGTGTCTGGAGGAAAGGGTTTGACGATGTACTCGAGAGGATTGTCACCTTGTTCATGTCATGACCCGACTGTCATATTCGTCAAATCTTCTTACCCTCTTATGCCAATTTTGGTCTACACCAATTTAAGGAGGAGATCAGACGTAGGCGGCTAGATAGATAGATAGATAGGTAGATAGATAGATAGATAGATAGATAGATAGATAGATAGATAGATAGATAGATAGATAGATAGATAGATAGATAGATAGATAGATAGATAGATAGATAGATAGATAGATAGATAGATAGATAGATAGATAGATAGATAGATAGATAGATAGATAGATAGATAGATAGATAGATAGATAGATAGATAGATAGATAGATAGATAGATAGATAGATAGATAGATAGATAGATAGATAGATAGATAGATAGATAGATAGATAGATAGATAGATAGATAGATAGATAGATAGATAGATAGATAGATAGATAGATAGATAGATAGAAACACTCAAAGTGGCAAAGGTTCGCTAAGAAATAGTTCGAATTTAAAATAGTCTTACTTACTCGAGGCAACAGTCATGAACATGCATTTGGTCGCGTCATCACTCGGTTTTTCGATATTTTAGGTAAATTACGGCGATTAATTCCTGTTTTTTTTGTAGTTTATATGATTTTAGACATTGTTAGTTTATTTTGCACGTGTTTTGAGTATTGTTAGCCTTATTTTAGGTCTTTATAGACTGTATTGACCACTGCGTGACGATGAGACATAAGACAGTGCATGGAGGACAAACCGGGCCCCTAAAGTGCTGCGCATTTAGATAGAGGCGAGGGGGTGCGAGGCGATGCGGCGCCTACGTCCGCCTTCGGAATTTCGCTTTTTTTTCTAAAGTCTGCCCTTAGGCATAATAATTATTGCTTCAGAAATACACGTACAAATTTGCTTCGTGTATGAAGTCCAGTAACGAGCGGTGGTGAGGTCCACTAATCCAGCGGTCAAGGTCGGGTGGTCGGCCAGTTCTGAGGCCTGTTGCACGTAGGTGACGATGACGGCTTAATTGTAGACCCGTGCATGTCCACAATAAGTGTGTGACAATTACATCGCTGATTGGGGCGTCGCAAAATGGGCACGATACGGGCCGCGGTACTTTTAATCCAGCTTAAAAGGCTCATTTATGACTCTTTTTACAATAGCGATAAGTTTACTGAAATCAAAGCGGAAGTTCGCTGTAGGCCTTCTGTTGCAGACCCTATAACCTTCCATGCGGAAGCCACGCGTGCGCATTGTTAATCTTACATTACTGCGGCCTTCACTGTGCCACAAGCGTATACGTATTTAGGCCTGATTTATAAAGCGCTCCGGCTACACGTTCTATCGCTGTCACCGGCAGCTGTATCCGTAATAAAACAACGTTCATGCAAGGCTTTCTCATTGAAAACTGGGACGTCGGCGAAGCTAATGAGAACATCGGCCAACGTCACCATTGGACAGTTTTATGAGGATGAAGCGGCGACTCATGACTAATGCCCGTGTCATGACGGGGATGGAATGTAGCGTTTGACGACTTACTTAAGCCACGTGCTGCTACCATTAAATAATTTTTAGAGCGAGCCAAAACAGTCAGTTTCGTTCGTTAAAAGAAGCGAAGTACACGTGCTAGGATGTTCAACGCAATAGAATGCTGTTCACTGCTTCAGCATCACTTGTATGTATTAGAGACACGTAGGTTTAGTATGGTCAAGCGTTACTTATATATTTGCGTAGTGTATGATGTCCTGAATACCTGCATGTAATACGTACCTCGTTTGCAGAAAAGCGACATTGATGCATGTCCAATTGAAAACCATGTATTGTAATGTTCGCGACTTGTAGTTCTTATGACTGGCACAGAGAGCTTCTATTGTCTCTCGTCAAGGGTATTTCTTAGACCCAAAACGCTCACATTGCCGATTGGGTCAATTTGGCGAAACTGGACGATCCCTCAGCCCGTCGCTGCTCACAGGGTTGAACTTCTTCATACTAGACGGGAAAATGCGGTATTTTAATGAAGCAGGTGTGCCTCTGTGTTTGCGGACGTGGAAGAGGAAGACCCGTGTTGCGATTGCAAGAGAGTCCGCGTTGCTGGCAGACATTGCAGCGCCTTGCCAGACCTTCAACCCTCATGATTAGCGAGGATAACCCTCGTCATATTTGGTACAGTGAGTCGTATATTAAGGTCAACGTAGCGCTCCAGGAATATGTAAACTTCTCGTGCTGAAACGAAGAAGTAGAACACGTCCCCAATCAGAAATACAGACCGAGAAGTCGTGCTGGGTGGGAAAAATAACATGTCTAAGTTATATGTAACTTGGGTGTTAGGTCCTGCCTTATTGAAGCTTGACTCCGACTTCCCCACTGTCCGGAAGGTCCACAAAACTGTCACTAGGTAATATACGTCGTAAAGAAAATTGCCACCCGTAAACGTGGACTGATATAACATTAATCTGCAATTTGTACAGGCGCTCATCATCATGCTGGGTGACATAAGAAACACCTTATCTCTGACAACATCAACGAGGAAAGCGAGCGCAGCGTGCTCGTCAGAAAGACGTACAAAGTGGCCATGGTACTAGCGCTATCAACATCCACGAAGAAACTTTTTAATCTCGGCGTCCGTAACACGTGAGAGGACCTTGCGGTGTTGGCAGTCAGTTGACATCGGTCAAGGTATCCACCAGAGAAACACGGTAGAAAAGACGTCGATATCACTGCAGCATTCCCAACATATACGTGAAAAGCACAAGCAAAATGGTCATTACCGACTCTCAACAGGCATGAAGAGATGACCAGATGAGTAGAAAATTTAAGCCAACACTCAACCACATAAAAAAAAGAAAAGCGAACGTGCTACCGGGCACTCATATAATCTGAGCGCAGGGACACGGGTCCCTGGCAGGTAATCTTGGTGTTCCCGCCATCGGCCGAGATCTTGTTCCCCGTAATATCTCAATGGGCATACGCCCACCAGCTGACCAGAGCGAAGGAATGCAAAATAACCATGCACAACTCCTCATCGATTTCAAGCATGCAAAAAGACTTTACCCACATCCTCCCCTAAAGCTCACAAGAGTCACACGCAGAAGAAAACAAACAGTCGCATCCCCGTGCGAAACACATTTACGTGCCATCAACGCAACTGCGTTTTTCGTGATGCGTCCAACACGCTATAGACAATGCGGTATAAAAGCCCGGATTGTAACCCAAGACTGAATCGAATTACAGCTCTGACCAAAGCTCAGCGGCACACGCGTAATCAGCTGTCGCGCGCGAACCTTGAGGACCAGCGAAGACTGGTGGATAGGGCAAAGCTGGCAGCGCGCTTGTATACATGGCTTCATAGGTTCTGTGGGTGGCGTGCCTCTCGCAATAAATAAATAAATAAATAAATAAATAAATAAATTAATAAATAAATAAATAAATAAATAAATAAATAAATAAAACAACCGCCTCAAGAAATTAGCTATTTTTCTCTCCCTCTTTCTTTACTAGATACAGCGTTGATCCTTTTACTGTGATATCACTTGTACGGGCGCTCGAGGCGTATTAACGCCTTTGCTGTTTATGATGGCGCATAGATGGCATAGTGTCTCACTGATGGCGCGTGTGTGGCTCATGCGCGTAGCGTTAAAGGGTCTCGTGGGTGCGGGAGGCGCAGCAATTTCAGCGACAACAACAACAACGCTCTCACATGCCTCGCGGGCGCAGGAATAGCGACAAACCACTAGAGCTCTATAGAGCGCGCCGATCGAAGATTGTTGTTCCTTCGGGGACCGATGAAGACTGAGCTACGCGGCGCCGCGCGGAGGCGTTCGACGCAGTTCACATCCCGCGCTGTTGCAGCTGACCAGTGTTCCCCTCCGCTTTCCGGTTTCTCTTTGCTGCGAATTCTGCGGATTCGTAGTTGGTGACGTTCTTTCCTTTTCTTGTTGGTATTGCTGCCCGTGTTGACGCTGCTCGTTGTTTGCCCACACAGCTACCCTGTACTTGCTATGTAGAGGCAATGATTTTTTCGGTGGGGGCGGTAACCTACTTAGG
The DNA here is from genome assembly GCF_013339695.2 of Rhipicephalus sanguineus. Lineage (NCBI taxonomy): Eukaryota > Metazoa > Arthropoda > Arachnida > Ixodida > Ixodidae > Rhipicephalus > Rhipicephalus sanguineus. The sequence goes on from NC_051180.1 coordinate 29,490,309, forward strand.
GTTGTTTATTGGACGAAGTCTTTGAAAAACAGAAAACAGCGAAACACTAACAGTTTGATAAAAAATACCGCGACAAAATTGACGACAACAGAAGAAATAGGATACCGAGGAGAGCTGGATACGAAATGGACGGAGGGTGCAATTTACGGAGTGTGCAGTTTGCTCTGCGATTCGACAGAGAGTCAGCATAAATTAAAAGATCCCGATAAACATCTAGCACGAAGGCAAGCTCATAATTAAAAAAGTCAGTTTCTTCCGAAAGGCCAGGAACTGATAGCGAAAGCATCTCTCTCTCTCTCTGTCTCTCGATATATATATATATATATATATATATATATATATATATATATATATATATATATATATATATATATATATATATATATATATATACGGCTCGGCCGTTCTTTAAATTTTCCGTGTGTCTTCTCGCCTAATATTGGGTCGTATCTAAGCGCTTGCAGAAACAAACAGACTGTGCAATTAATTATCATCGTTAGGCGCCAAATACAATCAAATAGACAAACGTGCATCGGCAATTATGAGCAGTGTACTGAAGGTCACGGAGAATGTATAGCTTTTCTTAACGGTTTCCAACATTGGCGAAGGTCGGGAAACTATCTGATGTCAGCAAGGCTAAAAAGGTGACCTGATAGGTAGGGGAGCGCAAAAATACAAAGGAACATCAGAAAAAGGCTACAAATCACCTGAAATACAGTAGAGTATACACAGTACAGCGGCTAGAGCAAATGATTGCAGGTATATATTGAGAAATAATACATTCTTGTTGAGTAAACGATTGTGCTCACGAAGAGCGCTTCCAATTTCAAGGAATCGTGCCTTACCAGCTTCACCGTCTGGCTCAACTTGGTTGCGACAACAGTGACGGATATAGTATAATGACACGGGGGAAAGCTTGGAGGTTTCATGAGTTACTTGAGCTGCAACCAATATTGTCCTATTACCTGGCGCTCTTTGGCCATCACTGGCCCTTGCGCCATATAACACCATATATCATCATGAATTTTTTTCTTCGTAAATCGTGGCATCTCGCAATAAATTTCAGTACAGTATTTCAGCTGTTGATCGGTTCCCTTTACCTCACTATTATCGCTTAAGAAAACATCCATACTTTGCAGTTGCAAGAATAATAATAATAATAATAATAATAATAATAATAATAATAATAATAATAATAATAATAATAATAATAAATCACGATATGACTATGGGGCACATAGTGGTGGGGAGACTCCGGGATATATTTCGCCATTTAGAGAACGTGCGCCTAAAAATATACGTACACGGGTGTGCTTGCTTTTTGCTCCCATTCAAATGATGCCGCTGTGGTTGGGAATCGAACCCGCGTCCTCGGGCATTGCGGCGCGATACCTTACCTTCTAAGACACCACGGCAGGTACTTCATTGCACCACATCAGATGCGATTTGGGGTCTAGGGTAAGAAAACTCAAATCGGGTTTCTAGTACAAAATACCGTATGGTGACTCTCTAGCACTACGCACACTGACACCGTGCATGTGAACGGCTCTGTGATTTTATGGCGATGTAATGCCGTTTTCGAATGAAGCACCTAACTGACGCAGCTGCACGAGGTTTTCTTTTCTTTCCCTTTTTTTAAGAGTTCACCTTCCTTAGAAACTGCATGCGCAACGCGTTTTCTTTTGTTCAAGTAAGAAATGGCGACACGCTGATGTTATCGACAGATGGGCCACACATGGCGTCGAAATTAAGATTTCTCCATTTAGAGCATCCCATTCCAATTCTTTAGTTCAAGTTCGGTGCTTTCCATTTTGTGCTGCCATTCAGCTAGGGAAACCGCAGTAATGTTTGTAGCGATCCACATCGCTAACGCCAGCAAGGAGGGGCCAAGAAATTCCTAAACCGCAAGAAATTCCTAAACCGCAAGAAATTCCTAAACAAAGCATTAACTTGATGAAGCTTTGGGAGGGTACTCAAGAAATGGAACTGCGAAATGGGAAGATGTGCGTCCCAGAAACAAAAGTGCCACAAGTCCTGAAGTTATATCACAGCAGTCCACATTCAGGAGGTCACGATGGATTCTCAAAGACCTACCACAAGCTCACCCAGAGATTTACATGGAACAACATGAAAGCAGATGTTGCCAGTTATATCAAGACGTGTCATGAGTGTCAGATGGTGAAATCAAAATACAAACCACGCGGAAACAGAATGGTCATGCCAGAATACTCAGCTATACCATTCGAAGTCGTTCACCTTGATTTCGCTGAACTTAAAAAGAAAAGTGAAGGTGTCAAACGAACCCAAGCTTTCCTGGTCGCCGTGGATGAGTGCACGCGCTTTGCGGCCGCCAAAGCGGGGAGAGAAGACGCCAACTGCGTTATAGCACTTTTAGAGAGAGAAATCTTCAAGAACACCAAGATCATTGTTGCGGACAATGGACTAGCGTTTAGAAGTGAAAAGTTGCGCAATTGGGCCAATGAAAGAAATATTACGCTTCGATATCCAGCACCTTATCATCCTGAGGCTAACTCTCTCGCCGAACGCTTGATAAGAGACCTGAAAATGTACCTCAAGTTATACCCGGAATTCAAGGGAGGCTGGAAGAGCGCTTTGGAGGCGGCAGTGTATCATCATAACAGGTCCTACACCGCTGGCATCGGGTGCAGCCCACATTTTGCCGCCTTTGGTACGGTTCCTTGGTTACCAGCTGACGAAGAGCTGGGCTTAGTTGACAGGATTGCTTTGAAGGAACACCCAAAGAGCCAACTACAGCAAAAGAAATACAGAAGTACCATGAAGAAGAATTTTGACCGTCGCCATAGCACAAAGATGCCAGATATCGATCCCGGGTCTATGATATTGGTTAGGAAAGGGTTGGACTCAAAAGTTCCATTCACTGGTCCGTACTTAGTTGTTAAAACGGCTAAGCAACAAGGACTTCTGAAGACATTGTATTATACTGGACCAAATGGAAGGACGGAAGAGGCGTCCGTAGGAAACGTGGTACCATATTACCAGCGCAAGGGGAATGACAGCCGGCCGGGAGAGTGTAGCGATCCACATCGCTAACGCCAGCAAGGAGGGGCCAAGGAAGAAGAAGAGGACGACGATGTTAAGAATGTCTCAATAAACCGATGCAGTCGCATGGTCTGCATAAAAACTTTACAATGTTCACTTTGGTTCATCTTTCTTTCTAGGCCTAGCAAAAGAAACAAGTACAGCAAAAAATAGTACGCAGCCGATAAACTAAAGTAACAACAGACTGCGGCAAACAAGAGCTTCGCAGTTCCTTTTTTTTTTTTTAACAAACCGAGTCGCAAAGCAAGAACATCGCTTTTTGGCGGTTTTCCAGCTAGGGTCCTTACCGTCTCCCGCAAGCGTGGAATACCGTTTTTCGGAGCATGCCTGAACAAACAGCTACGAACAAACAGCCAGCAAGCTTAGGAATGAGAGCAACTATTCCGTTTTAATTCTTACGCTAGCTAAGTTCATGCTGTACATGTGAATTTCTCAAGTTAGTCATTGCGTCCTCGAATATCGCGGCGCATAGAGAGAGAAAGAGAGAGTACATTTAAATGTGGCGAAGTTATGCAGACGTAGTCTTGGTTGACTGAACTGCAGGTGAGGAATGGGAGCGTAGAAAAAGAGAGAATGAGATTGGAAGGGGAAAGAAACAGGAAGAAAGAGGAGCATTAGAAAAAGTAACTTCGTACACTTTACAGTGGTGTCAGGCGCTACACTGAATGTCTATCACGACCGAGAGCAGCCTCTGAAAACTGAGGGGTGGGAAAAATGCCCTTTGAGTAGTTAATTTTGAAGCACTAGCTTATAACCTTTTGGGGGTTCAAAACAAAGTTAGGGAACAGGATAAGGGCGAGAAAGCATGATGTGAGACTGCACGAAATGCAGCTGTGGTTTAGATAATTGCAAGCTTTCCTTATTGCAAGCATAATAGTGAACCACGAGAGGGAATGGTGTGCTGAAAGCACGAGACTACATGCCTATAGTATTGGAGCTCTCTATTTTTTGCCGTTGATAGTTTGCCTCTCACTTAGGAACGACACAACTACACAGTTCAAGTATGCGCTTTGCGGCAGGTACTCACTGTTTAAAATAGCGTTATTACCTTACGTTTTTCAGAATATTATACTACGTGTCAGCCGTGGTACAGCTCAGCGGCTGTGGCAATGCGCTGGTGAGCTTGACGTCACGAATTCGATTATGCCCGTGGCACCTGCATTTCGATGTAGTCGAAATGTAGAAACACTTATATACTTAGTTTTATGGACACGTTAAAAAAAAATCCTACATAGCCAACACTATACCAGAGTTCCTCACTGCAGCACGCCTCGTAATCTCATAATGACGGTTTTTGCTGTCAGACACCCAGATTTAGTATTTCTAGTTCTGAGTGTATGCAGCATTTCTTTCTCATTGGAATAATGGAAGACGTATTAATGTTTTTCCTTAATTTGGTACCGAGTATCGATAACACAAGAGTTGAAACACTACAAGACAAAGAACCCGGATGTTACCATGATAGAAACAAAACGTCTCACATTTCTGAATGCATCTGTCAAGAAGAAACGCTGTTCTTTGGCGAATACTGCAGTCTCCAAAGGGCGTCCCTAAAGCAAATGCAGATGTCGTATGAATCAACGGTTCTGGAAGCCGTAATAGCAAAAGATATCGCCCCGAACGAGCTTGCAAAGGAGGGATTATAAAGAAAACGTGTCGCAGGTTGTATTCTCCCGCTTTCGGCTACCTCGAAAAACGAGGTCTAAAGAAACGACGCAATAAATTAGCATTAAAAAGTGAAAAAGCTCACTCAACAACGAGACAGCCGTCGCTTTGTGTGTACCTGTTCGAGAGATCACATTATAGACTACTTTCTGCCTTTTCGTACGTGATGGCGTCCTTAGCGTGGGCGTACGTATGTAGGTTTCCGGGATTTCCATGTAGAAAACGACACGCCACCGCTTTCCTTTCTCCGGGAACAAACTTTTGTTTGTTCATTATTATTTTTTTGTAATATGGGCCACATCGGCAACCCAGTGCGTGATGCACTTTCCCGTGAGAATGTTCTCCTTTATATTTTGTTCCTTCTGTCGGGATGTTCAAACTAAATCGTGTGTCAAAGGCAACGTCCCTGTAGAAAAGAAATCGCTTCTCCTACCCGCAGCGTTGGAAAGAATTTCGAAACTCTTGATTTTCTTGGAATTGCCTTTGTCGTCGGAATGGCTGCTAGCATTTTTACCCCCCAACCCCCACCCCCACTACCCTTGTAACACAGAGGTATCCATCTGAACGAGGCAAACCTGCCCACGGAATACGCCACTGCATGCCGTGTTTTTCTCAATGCTAGATCTAGAAACGAAGCGCATTTTTCTTTTAGCGTGTCGTGTTATCTCAGAGCTCAACCGGTAACTTCGGCAGGTAAACAAGCGTGAAGGGTAGCTTGGTGAATCGTCGATGTATGACGTATGCTGACATCAAAGGCCAGCAACATTTGAATCTTTCGATCTCCGTAAAATGAGATGCGGTACTGGCTTAAAAATCTTCTCTGAAAGTGTACCCTGCCATTTCATCCACGTTTTTCCGGCACATGCTTCTTCCTTAAGCATTTGCATTTATCCCTTGAACGCGATATACTAGAAAGTTGAGCGAATGACATTCGGAACTGTCATTCTAACAATATCATACTACCATAAGAAATCGGTATTTCTTTTTAAAGGTCTTCACTTGAAAAAAGAAAAGAAAATATCACTAACCGCGCCAAGTATAAGATAATTGTTTATTGTACACCAAGCGATAGTCGCGTTTTGTAAATTTAGGACTGTATATTTAAAAGTATATAGTGCGAGCGTGTTTGAAGACAACGACAAGCCAGTGGTGGAGAAAATGCAATACTAACGATAAAGATTTTGACTGAAAGAAGGCAGTGGAGGGAAGACTACAAAGCCAAGGCGAAAGCACGATGACAAAGGATTAAGCGCAAATACGTAACTATATTTTTTTCCTGCGTTGGGTATCTGCTTCCGTGCTGCTTTTGTTTCCAAGCAAAATAAACTCTAGGGTTAACACGCATTGGGTTTGAAGTCATCAGTGCTCGCTTCCCTGGAGTGTACTGCCCCAGCTTCACTTTAAACTTTCAACATTATTTCCCCTCTATGCTTCGTTAGGTCTACGTGTAAGGCTGCAGCAGTAAGCTTATAAGAGAGCAAGCGAAACGGAGAGATGAGATGCAGATAAAAGACAGCGGTTAACGAACCTAAAGTTAGCTTTTTCACCTATATCAGAAAAAGCGGAAAAGTACGCTGTTTATTATACGGCAAGCAGAATCTGTGTGGTAGATATTATTGTACACGTATACGTGTGTGTGTGTGTGTGTGTGTGTGTGTGTGTGTGTGTGTGTGTGTGTGTGTGTGTGTGTGTGTGTGTGTGTGTGTGTGTGTGTGTGTGTGTGTGTGTGTGTGTGTGTGTGTGTGTGTGTGTGTGTGTGTGTGTGTGTGTGTGTGTGTGTGTGTGTGTACATGTGTCCCCTATATGGGCCCTTGAGTGATCATTGTGTGTATTACATAATTTTCACCGGTGTCCCAAATCAGTGCGTCATGTGATTAACTGGCCTGACATATGCAGGCTAATTAAAATCAGATTCTTGCTTTTTTGTGATGGCCCTTTTATTATTGCACAAACCTTAGCCTACCCATGAAGCCGCGTTAACCAGTTACTCAAGTTACTAAAGAATAATTGCGAAACCTAACATTCTAATGGAGTAATTGCCGAGTCTTACGAGCCAGAACGACGATATGATTATAAGAAAACGCAGTAGGGAGGGGGGGGGGGGGAAGGGGCTCCGAATTTATTTTTACCACTTGGTGTTCTTTAAAGAGCACTTAAATCTAATTACACGGTTTCTTTTCTTTTTTTTTTTCATTTCGCCCTCGTGAAAATCCTACCGCCGTGGCCTGAAACGGAACCCGTGTCTTCGGGCTTAGGAGAAAGACATCTTTCCTGCTACACTATCACGGCATGTAAGCTTCTACACTGCTCACTGCTCAATGCTCATCGAATTAGGTAAGAATCACGATATCTAAAGCATGGTCATATACATGCGTAGGGACTAGCAAGCAGACAACAAGAGGAGTCGACGCTGCCGGAGACAAACACACTGTCATATGAACACGCTGATACAGTTCGGTTTTTTTTTCTTGTTCGCTTTGTTGACTGTGTACTTCTTGAGGCCTCTTAGAAGCCCACACACATACAACTTCCTGTATCCCTCGGGTAATCACCGAACGGCGCGTCCGCCTGCCACACGTCCGAAATTCACCAGACCATTCTAAGACACTTTGTAAGCAATTCGAAGCAAGTTCTCTTTAGCTTCTGTTCCTGGTATTGCGTCGCACCGTTGCGCTGGAGCGTAGCCTAGCTGACAGATACGGTGAAAATCACAACTTAAAGAAAACACGAACCAAAAAACAAGAACCTTGGTGGCTATCGCGTCGGTGATAAGTTGCGTCGCGTTACAGTATTCCCTAAGGTGTACATTCGGTTGCTGTAGTATCGCCGTTCCTGATGACCATTGGCTCAGCTACTGCCCGGCAATGCCTCAGCCTATTACGTTGCATGTAACGCCATATATAAAAGTGCTACGCTTAGTGTCCGGAGTATTAAGTCAAATTGAAGGAGACAAATGCGACCGAGTGACTGAAATAAGCGTTACTTTTTGAGTAGAATTTACAGTTATAGATAAAGTACAGCTACGTGTCAAAGCCATTTTAGGCGAAAGAAACACAGACAAGAGAGGAGAGGGCACCACACGGGCTAATGCCTACCTCAAAGGTGTCCTGCGGCCGTGGCTTCGCCTCATTACCCCTACTAGTGCAGTGAAGGCGATGCGCTCTACAAGGCTGAAATTAAATGGATGGGATTTTGAACTTATTTACGTTATGTAAAAAAAAAAATCAACATTGCCTTAGATAAAACTCATTCTGTAACCAAGTTTGTTTCTTGATATCACACGTGAGAATTTTACACAGAAGTTGTGAAAGCGATGACGACAGCGCGAAAGTTATCCAGACTTGGGCTTTGTCGCTGCGTCCGTTTGGCTGCATGGATCCTCTGTCTATTTCTATGGCTCCAATTTTACAAAGATTTTTCGCCGAGTAAAGTGCACATTCTCTGAAGGCCACACTTCGTAATAAAATAACTCGTGCGGAAAAGAGAAAAAAAATGAGTGAGGTTAATTCCTGGAAGGAAAACACACGAAATGCCGTCTAAGCATGCAGAGTTGGGTGAATGCGGCGAAGGCGGCCTGCTAATGTTTACGATATTAGGCTGCATAGGCTTGAAGATGTACAGTACTCACGGATTGAAATAGAACCATTTGGGGCTAAGTAATGCACATGTTTTCGTTTCTACCATCTTCAGCTCGGATCCTATCGGCGTAATTTCGGCTTGAACGCGTAGGTCAGGGCCAACATTATCTTTAGATATCCGATTCGTCACGACATGACGTGGTTATCTCGAGCAATTGCGCATACGAGTAAAAAATTTGATGTCGCGTTTGATTCCGTAAGTACTGTACGTTGAGCGTGCTACCACAAACGCAAATTAGATTACACGAGACAATCGTGGTTTCGTAGCCCAAGCTTCACTTCGTTTAGCGAGCTTTGATAGCCATGGCTGCTACTACGGAGCGGCGCGCTCCAGCGCGTAACAGAAAACGCGAATTATCAGCCTTGAGTTCATCTGCGCATGCGCCGCTAAGCTTCGATGCGCAGCCGCGCCGGCTGCAATGGCACTGCGCGGAGCTTAGCCCCGCTGAGCCGTGTTCACCCTAAGAGTGGACGCCACTGTACAATTTGTTGCTTTTTTGCCACTCAGTCCTGAAAGAACACAGTGCCCAGTATTCAACAGCCTGCATTTTGCTAGTACAATATATGCACCCTATGGAGGTGCTACTAATTGGGTTGTTATTTCATCCATTATTTGATTCATTAATTCAATTAATCGGTCCTTCACCTCGCCTCTAGCGCCCCAGAAATACAGCCCGAAAAGTATAGCATGCTTATGTCAAAGAAACGATAAATCATCCACAGAGAGTTCCTTTCATAAACGCCCTGCATGTCCTCTTTCATCGCTCACGAAATTCGCTTAACCACTGCGCCAATGAATTTTTCAAAGTCGGCACGTGTAGCACTTCTTCCTTGAAGCAGTTTCATTCCGCCGATAGCCATCTATCACTAACAAGATCATTAAGTCGGAAGAGCCGCCTTAGTTATTAAGCTCTGGAAATAAGAAAAAAATCGTCCCCCTAGGTAATGAGGAAAGTTGGCTACACACAGAGGCGCGGTGCCTGAACATAGCTCTTCGCTTTCAATTCAGAAAAGTTTATATAAAAAACATTATTACACCCTTTTGGAGTATTCTTCTTTCCTCTGCTGAGTGGACGTTGTATTCCAGCGTTCGTATTTGGATGTACTTGTACATCAGCACACCGCCCATTTCTAAAAAAAAAAAAAAAAAAAAAAAACAGCTGTGAAGTATGAGTTTTGTACTTGAATTTCTTTTTGCGCAACAGTTGCAATCGTTTAGAGTTTCCAAGCTGCATACGTTCAAATGCTCTCATTCGTACCGACCCGGACAATGAACGATAACGAGCTTTTTATTCGTATGGCATAAAAAAGATCACTAAATGCGCCAACTACAAAATATTTGTTTATTGTACACCAAGCAATAGTCGCGTTTTGTAAATTTGCGACTCTATGCTTAAAAGTATATAGTGCGAGCGTGTTTGAAGACAACGACAAGCCAGTGGTGGAGAAAATGAAATACAAACGACAAAGATTTTTACTGATAGAAGGCAGTGGAGGGAAGACTACAAAACCAAGGCGAACGCACGATGACAAAGACGCAAATACGTAACTTTTTTTTCTTTCCTGCATTCGGTCTCTGATTCCGTGCTGCTTTCGTTTTCAAGTAAAATAAACTCTATGGTTAACATGCATTGAGTTTGAAGGCATCAGTGCTCGCTTCCATGGAGTGAACTGCCCCAGCTTCACTTTAAACTTTCAACAATTTTTTTTAAACTATGCTTCGTTAGGTCTACGTGTAAGGCAGCAGCAATAAGCTTATAGGAGAGCAAGCGAAAGGGCGAAATTAGGTGCACAGAAAAGACAGCGCTAGACCGCAATAAACTTCAGTGCCGAAATCTTTATGAAGCCAGAATTGACTGACTCACGTTGCTACAAGGTACTGAGAGAGAGAGAGAGAGAGAGAGAGAGAGGGAAGGATGGATAAATAGATGCAAAACTTTATTGAAAGACACAGAGAAAAGACTTATTTGTACAAGGATAAGAGCTCTTTCTCATAGGTTGGATGCCTTAGGTCAGGGCCCCCTTGACTCGCGCTACTCCACGTGCCCGCTGGATCAGCCGAAGCTGCTCCTGCCGCTCTGAGCTGGTCAGCGCAGTCTGCCAAGAGGAATGTGAGAGTGAAGGGAGAGGGGGGTATGAAACTATTCTGTAATAGATCCATCAAACTGAACCAGCAATGACGACGCCAGAAGTGCTTCAGGTTGCAAGATGAATGCTGCAGTACATGCGTTCGCCAGTGCGTATGTTGTTTTATGATCTAATAAATTATGGAATACAAATGAAATAGAAATCAGTGTTAGCAACGCGTGTCAATGAGTCGCTAATGCCACTAGTGCTGGGTTCAAATCATCTGTCAGGTGCGAATATGTGCCTCCGATACGTTGCCTAACATTTCCCTCTTCATTGTAACTAAGATAGCAAACTTAAAGTGAAAGTGAATATAGTTGAACATCCAAACTCATTTATGTACACTGTCGTATCGCTCACGTCTGCTTAAGATTGATTCTGACGGCCGATGAAGCCGCTGATCTGTTTTGCGAATCACGCATTCTATTGTGCACCACGCACTGAGGGTCATAAAATCGCACAGCTCGCAGCTGTAGTTGGCCACGTCACTTTTTACCCTTAAAATGAATCAACGATTTAATCCACCGCACAAATCCACTTTTTTCCTGACAATAAATTGCGTCCGAGATCCCGCGTTGCCACACTTAATCACTGAAGGAATTTACGGTTACCACTTCTCGAAGTGTTTTTTCTTCTTTTTTTTTTCTGCATGTGCCGTCGCTCCCACACCGTCATTAAAGTGTCCCTTCCTCACGCTGCTTTGTCTTCCGTGTTTTCTCCTTAGAAGCCGCGTCGCAACTTTCACTCTGAATGGACGTCATCGACTATACCGAAGCAGTTTCTTGTTCTGTTTGTACTTTTGTCCGACCGCTGTATGGTATTGTTGCATAGCTCCGAATTATGGCAGCCTCTGAAGGGCACCGTTCCTTCTTTCTTGGTTTTGTCCAGCGAATGACCTCGTTCCCGAGACTATACCGACCACTGGCTAGCCTCCTTTATTTATCGCCCGCCTCCTGCCTCGGTCATCGCTTACCTGCAAACTTCGAGGTTGTTGTCCGGCAGCGTAAAAAATGGTTGCCCCAGTGCACGGAAACGATAAGCTCTATTACATTCTCAGCGCCCTTTCCTATATAACGAAAAACCTGGGGGCGTGCCTTTATCTTCTAGTTTGCGCTTCATCGTCTCCGTGCCCCCTTGCAGGACAAACGTAGTAAGTACAAAAAAGTTTTCGGGACCTACGTATGAAACACATTAGCTACGTCGATTTCTTCAGGTAGTAAAGGAAGGTCTTTAACGAAAATTTAAATAATCGTTCGCGGAGTAGCTTTTCGTCATCTAATTTGCCATCAGAAACAGAACTCGTGATACCAACTTTGTAACGGTATTTCTACAGGTAGTAAAGGAAGGTCTTTAACGAGAATTTAAATAATCGTTCGCGGAGTAGCTTTTCGTCCTCTAATTTGTCATCAGAAACAGAACTCGTGATACCAACTTTGTAACGGTATACCCTTGACTAAAGATATGTACTAAACTTTGGATGCTCTCCCCGTAAAACAGAGAGTTACCCCGCAGGTTTACCCATTATACATGAGCTGCTTATTCAGGGAATCGACAAAGATAGGTGAAACGTGACCATTTAACACGTAAACCAATTAAGGTCTTCTCAGACGCCCTGTTCATAGCCAAACGTCGTGTACTCAATTGTGTTTTAGCAGATAAAGCAGGGTTTCTTATAAAGATGGCCATATATATACTGTACATATTCAGGTAAGGATGACAGTAAGCGTCCGGGTTTTCGAACTTTCTGTCAACTCTACAGAGACGTTGGTGCCTTCACTTTTCTGAACATATAGCCGATTCACATAGCGAAGTTCGAAACCTTTTTTTTTTAATGCGAAGCATTTCTTAGCGAACTTCTGTGACTTTGAGCGTATCTATCTATCTATCTATCTATCTATCTATCTATCTATCTATCTATCTATCTATCTATCTATCTATCTATCTATCTATCTATCTATCTATCTATCTATCTATCTATCTATCTATCTATCTATCTATCTATCTATCTATCTATCTATCTATCTATCTATCTATCTATCTATCTATCTATCTATCTATCTATCTATCTATCTAGCCGCCTACGACATTGTGCTCTCCTGGTCGCTTGGTTAATCGAATGTACACCAAAATTGGTATGACGTAACATGACTGCATGACGAACATAAATGACAAGTCGTAACATGAAAACCATGACACGCATGTCATGTACAGCATGATTTACATGCCACGCTCATGGTGCGCTGGTGGCCGTTTCGCTAGTTTGATATACACCAAAATTGGTATCATGCGACGTGACTGTGTAACGAATATAAATAACACGAGTTAACACGAAAATCATGACACGCATGTCATGTACAGCATGACTTACGTGCCACGCTCATGGGGCGCTGGCGGCCGTTTCGCTAGCTTGATCTATCCTGAAATTGGTATCTTCCGACGTGACTGTGTGACGAACATAAATAACACGAGTTAACATGAAAATCATGACACGCATGTCATGTACAGCATGACTTACGTGCCACGCTCATGGGGCGCTGGCGGCCGTTTCGCTAGCTTGATCTACCCCAAAATTGGTATTGCGCGACGTGACTGTGTGACGAACATAAATAACACGAGTTAACATGAAAGTCATGACACGCATGTCATGTACAGCATGACTTACGTGCCACGCTCATGGTGCGCTGGCGGCCGTTTCGCTAGCTTGATCTACCCCGAAGTTGATATTGCGCGACGTTACTGTGTGATGAACATAAATAATAGGAGTTAACATGAAAACTATGACACGCATTTTCCTCAATTACATACAAGACGATGTATGCAGCTCCTTGCTGGCTGCTTCGCATTACATCGATTCCCACAATGCGTGGGATCTGCCGGCTTCTTTAACGCGATAGCGTTAAAGAGCTCCTGTCGCAGAATTTTCCGCCGTCGGCGTCGGCACCGTTGGTTGTGGTCATCTTGCCCGTGACCGAAAAATCGAAAAAGCTGCAAATAAAATAAATAATAAAAATTTTGGGTCCGAGTGAGAATCGAACCCAGGCCGTCTGCGTGGCAAGCAGGTGTTCTACCATAGAGCCACGCCATAGAGCCACTGAAAGTAATTTTCATGCTTCCCAAAAATACGCGTCCTGTATAAATGTGTCACAGTACCAGATGTAATATCGCAGTAATATTGCGTGGCACAAGCGTACATTGCCATCGGGCGTCACACCAAGTCAGTATCATAACGACTTGGTGGTTTAAAGACAGCCACCCATTACAAAAGGCACACACATTACTGCGCGTATTCTCTTAAGACCACGTAGTGGGTGCATCGCAACTATGAAAACGTTTTTCGCGCATAATTGCTCCTGGTTTAAAGCATGCTACCCATTACATAAGGCACACACCTTAGTGCGCGCATTCTCTTAAACACTCGTAATGTTCGAAGTGCGCACTAGGGGCAGGATATCGCTATCGCGTTCAACTCTTAAAGGCGAAGCTTAAGTGTCCCCCAATTTTCTGTATCCCATGCATGCGAGCACGCACGAACCCCAGGACCTATATTCACATAAGTTACGTATCGCAGCGTCAGTACATACATGTATTAATATTACTTCATTTTTATTAACAAAACATAACTTTTTGCTTCCATATATTGAAATGCGAGTATCCCGGACATCAACAAGGCGCAAAACCCGATCATCTTTGTTTTGGTATGCTTCTCGACAGGCGCCATTTTTTTCGGCTAGTAAGTCTCTCAGTATGCATTTTGAAGAGGGCCCTGAAAACATATTTAGCATCACGCTACTACGCTACAGACTATAGCATGACACGGGAGGCTCTTCAAAACTCTTCCTAAAAAATATGAGTCGAGTTATCCCAGTCAGCTCCGGCTCCTCGCACGGCTGTCGCCACGGGGCAAAGCATTCGCAATGCCCACGAACTATAGGTGGCGCGCCGTGCTTCTCAAGATGGCGCCAGGAGGAGGGTCAACCCGTTTGTTAGCATAGGAACAGATAGGACGTGCGGACGTACGGCCCGTGCCACTTTCACCGGATGAAGTCATGAGCCGCGCTCAATTGGATATGAGACTAAAATACTTTCCCAAACCATGGAAAGTGAAAAGTACCCCCCCCACCTAATTATTTGCTGTGGTGTGAAAGGTTATATTTCAGCTCCGTTACCGTGCATAACGATGCTTTGCGAAATCCTGTGCGTGCTACATAAAACTTCATGAACTAAAATTGACGTATGAGCTGAACGGCACACCGAAGTAGCCCGTACCGGGCCTGCCTGACGGATTTGCCGCAGTAGTAGGCCGCCAGCGAGTAGCGTCATCGCTGCAGCACGGGACCGCACGTTTAACGTGGTTATGGTTTGTAAACATAATACGCCGCCGTCATTACTTGTGCAATCGGGAACGCGGTATTACGTCTTCAACGGAACACGAGCATTTAACATCCCATTCAGTAGCACTTGTGTCACAGCCATGCTGAGACTCTAGCCGTGTGCAATTCACTTCACTCGCATGTTGCAGGCTCGATCAGCCCGATCCAAACGTGAATATCGAAAAGAATGCACACGTATGCTTTTCGCAACGTCGAAGAAGTTGGCCGAGAGGCGTGGATTGTGGCCGTGACTGCACGTTCCATCGCTCTAACCATTTCGCTTCGCTGGTCGACTTCGAGCGTGTTGGCGATGCGGCGCTCCATAATATCCACAATAATTGTGATACATGCAATGCACATTGCACAAGAGGAACTATGCTTTTATTCTGATCTCGCTCAAGGATATTATACATTAAATACAATCAAAGTGACTTACGAGCGTGAAAGAACATTAACGCACGAGGAGACGTGAAGTGCAACTCGCTCCTCGGGAGTTCAGCTGATCGTTCACCGTCGCTGTCACAGCTGTCACTCTCGGTGCTTTCACAGTCTTCAATGTCCAGTGAAAAATCCTCGTCGTCAAGATGGTTTCTTTCAACATCACTGCAGAAAGCAATCCGAAGAAATTCCTCCGCCGAACGACTGCGACCACTCCGCGTCACCACGTTTACAATTAGAGAGACGTCTGGGCGCGAAGAACATTATGCTCTCGGATCGGTCAACGAGCAAATCGCTTTCAGTGTGCTGCCACCTATCAACAAACGTACAAAAACAAACGGCGCAGCGCTGGCTATGAAACCAACACCAACACACTGGCGAAGGACGGTGTGGAAAGCGTTCGCTCCACGAAAGGCGTGGAGCAGACGCGTCCTCGGATGATTGAAACGTCGCTCGCACGATTAGTAACAGCGCTTTTCTGGCAAAGGATAGAGGCCCTATTTTAATGTATCGACAACTTGAGATCGCTGAGTTTTACAAGAGCACATCGCGAGCCTGCGCGACCTCCCGCGTACAGTGTTATGGGATTCATGCTCTACAAGAAACACTGACCAATGCTATATGCAAGTAAAACAGGGTGAGATTCAACTGAATATGTCAGACGATAACATTTAACTAACCTACGTGGCTACAGAAAGCCTCGCGAAGCTGATAGTATGCGTACGCTGTGGGCTAGCATTGAAAGCGCGAGTTGCCACGTATTTTCACGAAAACTTCGCGTCTCGCAAGAACGAATCAGATTTCTCATGTCACGGAGGGCCCGGTTTGTTCACTGATGCAGGGAACATGCAAAGCCGTAGTGTTCCTTCCTTGCCAATGCGTTAACACTGAGGTTAGCACAGCCGAACAAGGGAGCGACTGCGTAGTGCTGCCATTTTATCGTCTACTAACCCTCCTCGAGAGGACGCTCCTTAATTCCGCTTGGCGGCGCGACAGTCTATGGGCATTGCGAATATCCATAAGCTGCGGGTTCGGCGCTGCCAGCTCAGTGACGCTCAAACGGGTCGTGACACGCTCGCTCTTTCTCGCGTATTAGCGTGGAATACCCGACTAACCTCTTCGCATGATTTCATCACGTCATTCGCCATATCCCCTTGCCTGTCTCTCTCTTTTTTTCTTTGAGCCTTTGAAGAAGTGGCGAAGCGAATAAACGTCGCGTAGAGGCAACTCTACGTCGCTTATAGGTTCTATGGAGGCAACGGCGCCGGCGGCGAAATTGAATTTAGTGACCCTCTACTCCGCCGCCCCCTCCCCTCCCCCCTCCCCCTCCTGTCGCCTTCTTCGTGGTGCAATCCCGAAAGCTGCCTCCCGGAGGGGCTGCGTGTTGTGACACGCTGGACGTCACGTCCTTCATGTTACTTAAATTGCGTTTGGTGAGGACCCTTTCACGAGTCGCTCTCGGCCATTTAGATATATTTAGAACGAGCCGAAACGGTAGGATTGCGAGTGCTGGGCGCGCTACATTGATGCGGCCTGAAATGCGACATTGAAAATCGTCATCTCTTCCTCCGACCCCAGATGTAGGAGACGAGGGGACGAAAGTTCGTTTTTGGTAGACTTTTTGCAAACGATAACGTTGACTGGTAATAGCTAGCAGTAAATAATGTTACGGTGAATTCACGTAAGTAGCGCTGCTGAGTCTAGAGACATTCGTCAGCCATGTCATGCTAGCCAGTGCTCCACGCAAGTGGCATCGCGCAAGCAAACCTCGCGTCCGTGGAAAAAAAGGATTAACTGTTAGCTGTGCCATTCTCACTGAATGTAATAAAGGTTTACGTAAGGTCGTTACTGTTTTAAGTACTCGAAGAAACTCATTTTTTGTTCACTGGAATACAGTTACATTTTTGTCTTGCAACGAGTAAGAAAGCAACGACTGCAAACTGTCACGTACATGGCTTAAAAACGTAGCCATTTGTTTAAGTTAAGTCTCAAACGCACGCTTTCGAAACAGCGTGCTGAACTCTTTCAGTGTCCTTTCCGCCCGAATTTAAACGTGGTATTATTTACGAAATGTGCGCCGCCAGGAAGAATCTTCAGCGACGTTCAAGTATTGATTCAGTTCAGCCTTGGCTACGCTAATCCTCCTTTATATAAACAAATAAGAAGCTTGCTCCCTTTTCTGCCTTATTCCTGTCATGAAGACTATACCTATCGTGAAGACAACACCAGCTTTCCTGAACGACCTAGCTCATTTTAAGAGCGCTCCTAAGCGACTGTTATCTCTGCAACGGCTTCTGCAAATTTAAAGGAAATGAGCGCCGTTTTCGAACCAGCTGTCTTCTCTTTCCGACCGCGACATATTCTTCTGTATAGTCTACTGCAAATTAGTTCCTTGAGAAGTAAAGATGACACAGCCCACGCACTCGCGCAAATCTCCGGTCTCATCTCGTCGCTTTGTTGCATTTGCTGCTGCTGGTGCTGTTGCTACTGATCGTGCTGCTGTTGTAGTTGCCGTTGTTGTTGCTGCTGTTGTTATGCTTGTTGCTGCTGCTACTGTCATCGTCGTTGTTGTTATCGTTGCGTTTGTCGTTGTTTTTGTTTTTGTTATTAACAACTACTAACGTGATGCCGTCCAAATCGCGCGCCTTTCTCCCGTGCCGTCAACAGCCAAGCCTCAGAGACACGACTACTCCCTAAGCGGTGTTTGTCAAGGCTGCCACATACGCAGAGAACACTACAAATATAGGCAGCGCGGAATGGGAAGGCCTCGTAGCTCGGTATTGTTTTCTCCGGAGCGGAAATCGCTGTCGCGGAATCGCCCAGTGTGGGCGCCCGTTGATCTCCTATACAGCCCACAAATATACTGCCCAAAAAGCCGGAAGGGAGGAAGTCTGAGAAAGCCGTGGCATTAGGCGCGACGTTACGAAAACACAGCAGAAAGCATCGTGTGCGTGAACCTTCGTTATTTTCTTTGTACAAAGAAACCTGTAGTGGGCACAACGAATAGCAATTGAAATAAGCTTAGAGGGGAGATAGAGAAAACACGAGAGCATGAACCTAATTTTCGTAGGCAACGTTCGATGAAAAACAGCGCAATTTCTATGCAGACATTAGAAAGGGCGTGGCCACTGAGTTGAGCAAAATGATGTTGCAGCTAGTAATAACCACATTTATGGAAAGTTAAGTCAATGTGTGTGAGACGTTGTACCACAACCTTCATTTAAGCGCGCCCTCTTTGCACAAATGTAGCATAGAAATTTGAAAGTCCTGGGCATTTGATCAGAAACGTACGTTTCTGATCAGAAGTGATCAGAAACGTACGTTTCTGATTACTTTTGCTGCATTCGCCCACAAAGGCTGTCGGCAACGCTCAGCGCAAACCGCGCCTCATTCTTCGAGAAGCTTCACGATTGTTGTAGGTGATTTTGTTAAGATTGCGCGCAAACGCGAACGCTCGAGCTCATTCTAGAGATTGCGCAACCACCAGCGATATCGCTGGAAAGTTCGATAGCGCCTGTATATAAGCCGACGCGCTTGACCGCTTGTCAGTTGATCGACGGACGACGCCCTGTTCGCCGCTATCATTGTACAGCGTGTATTGCTGTAGTGCTAGTTCTGATTTTCCGGCCACAAGTTCGGCCAAATAAACAGTTTCATCCTGCAAGCGCCGACTGCTGTCTTCGTCGACGTCACGACCACGTGACGTCTGATGGAGGTGCTGCTTCTTCAATGATCCGGACGCCCCCGCGAAGCGCTGACCCAAGCCCAAGCCGCGAAGAGGACGGCAGCAAAGAAAACCCGGATCGTCGAACAAGCCGCAGGCAGAAGGGACTGCAGCCAGAGCACGGGCTCCTTCCCGAACAAACCAGGCAGCCCCAGGTCACAACACCCACCGCAGCGACAATGACCGACCCCGTGCAGCCTGCGCCGATCCTGCTCCGGCAGCCCAAGGAGCCGCCAACCTTCCGCGGGTCGTCATTCGAAGACCCGGACACCTGGCTCGAGACTTTCGAAAGGGTCTCAACATTCAACAACTGGGACTCCGAGGACAAGCTGCGTCACGTTTACTTTTACCTTGAAGACGCAGCAAGGACCTGGTTCGAGAATCGGGAGTCCACTCTTCAAACTTGGGACGCCTTTCGAAGCGCTTTCCTGCAGACGTTTGCAAGCGTCGTTCGAAAGGAAAGGGCCGCAACCTTGCTGGAGACACGGGTTCAGCTCCCGAACGAAAGCGTGACCATCTTCGCGGAAGAAATGACCCGGCTGTTCCGCCACGCTGACCCCAATATGCCTGAAGAGAAGAAGGTTCGTTTCCTGATGCGAGGAGTAAAGGAACAGCTCTTCGCTGGACTTATGAGGAATCCACCGAATACCGTCCAGGAATTCGTCTCAGAAGCCACGACCATCGAGAAGACGCTCGAAATGCGCACCCGCCAATATAATCGCCGATCAATCCAAGACAGCCCCGCTGTTCATGCGCTCGGCTCCGACGACCTGCGCGAAACAATCCGAGCGATCGTGCGAGAGGAACTGCGCAAGCTGTTGCCCTCACCCCAGCCTCAAGTGGCCTCCATCGCAGACGTCGTTCGAGAAGAAATCCGGCAATCGCTGGGCACCCTTGAACCGCCACAGCCTCAGCCGCAAGCCTTGAGCTACGCCGCTGCCGCCCGACGCTACGCTCCCCCGCCGCGCCCGCGTCAAGACACCACATCGACGCAGTTCCGTCGCCAGACACCGCCGCAATCATCGACGCCCTACCGCCCACCTGGCGGCCAGCACTACACCCCGAGGAAGACCGACGTTTGGCGCGCCCCTGACAACCGCCCGCTCTGCTACCACTGCGGGGAGGCCGGCCACACGTACCGCCGTTGCCAGTACCGACAGATGGGACTACGCGGATTCGCTATCAACGCGCCGCGCCCGCAGCCAGGCGAACGGCCGCGCGACATCAACGACTACCTCACCGGAACACAGTGGCAAGAACGACGACCTTCCCGCTCGCCGTCGCCCGGCCGCTACATGTCACCGCACCACCGGCAGTACACTGGCCCAAACCGGGGTCGGTCGCCTAGCCCGTATCCGGAAAACTAAGGGCAGCAACCGATGGAGGTGCTGAAGATCGTTGAAGATCCTCCGCCGTCGACGACGACGCCGCGACGAAGTTCCGAGCCCCCGCCGCACGCCGAACGACGTCCTGACGACGAAACTTTGCGACCCGTGGAAGCAGACCTGACGACGCAACGCGGAAGCAGCGGTGCAAACCTACGTAGCCGTGACCCGACGCCGCGACGTACACGCAACGCAAGACGGCGGACTAGCGACCTCGACGTACTATTCGACGGACACAACGTTACCGCTCTCGTCGACACTGGGGCCGACTATTCCGTCGTCAGTGGGTCATTCGCCGCGAAGTTGAAGAAAGTTAGGACTGCTTGGGTAGGTCCTGAAATCCGCACCGCTGGAGGTCATTTGATAACGCCGGCTGGAGTCTGCACAGCAAGAGTCAGCATCAGTGACCGAACCTATCCTGCGAGCTTTCTTATCCTGCAGCACTGTTCCAGGGACGTGATACTTGGGATGGACTTCCTAAGTGAACACGGTGCCGTAACAGACCTGAGATCTGAGTCAATAACACTAACCTCAGCAAAAGCGGTGCCGCCACACACGACGCCAGGAAAGCCCGTATTGAATGTGATAGAAGAGCACGTCACCATTCCGCCTCTCTCCAGCGTCATTATTTCCGTCGGCACCGAAGAACACGCAGACCTTGAAGGTGTCATCGAGGGCGATCAGCACCTACTTCTCAACCGTCAGATTTGCTTCGCAAGAGGCATAGCCGAGCTGCGTGATGGCAAAGCAAAGGTAGTGCTGACAAATTTCAGCCACGAATATAGGCACCTCAACATTGGTACGACGGTCGCCTACATCCACGAATTCGTGGAATCCAGCAATGCTCTCGCCCTCTTCGATGCTACCGAACCTGCTTCGACGAATCGACGAAACCAACCAGATTTCGACGTCAACCCGAGCCTCCCGAAGCACGAGCAAGACCATCTGAAAACCCTGCTCCTGCACTTCAAGGACTGCTTCTCGTCGTCGTCAAGAATTCGACAGACCCCAGTCGCGAAACATCGCATCATAACAGAAGAAAGTGCCCGACCAATCCGTCAGAGCCCGTACAGAGTTTCGACGCGAGAACGCGAGGCCGTCAAGAAACAGGTCGACGAAATGCTACGCGACGACATCATCCAGCCGTCCAAGAGTCCGTGGGCGTCACCTGTGGTGTTAGTTAGGAAGAACGATGGAACCCTACGTTTTTGCGTCGACTATCGTCGTCTGAACAAGGTCACGAAGAAGGACGTGTACCCTCTCCCACGAATAGACGACGCCCTAGATCGACTCCACAACGCCAAGTACTTTTCGTCGATGGACCTCAAGACCGGCTACTGGCAAATCGAAGTCGACGAGAGAGACCGAGAAAAGACTGCCTTCATAACACCAGACGGCCTGTTCGAGTTCAAGGTCATGCCCTTTGGTTTTTGCTCGGCGCCCGCGACTTTCCAACGCGTTATGGATACAGTACTGGCCGGCTTGAAGTGGCAGACGTGCCTTGTGTACTTGGACGACGTCGTTGTGTTTTCCTCAAATTTCGACGAACACCTTCGACGCCTTGAAGCTGTACTTCAAGCAATCAAGACCTCCGGACTCACCCTGAAGCCTGAAAAGTGCCGCTTCGCGTACGAGGAGCTCTTGTTTTTGGGTCACGTGATCAGCAAGAATGGTGTTCGCCCGGACCCGCGGAAAACAGCTGCCATCGCTGCCTTCCCGCCACCCACCGATAAGAAAGCCGTACGCCGTTTTCTCGGCTTGTGCGCCTACTACAGACGCTCCGTCAAGGAATTTTCACGAATAGCCCAACCACTAACGCACCTGACGAAGACCGACGTGCCATTCAAGTGGGAAACGGCGCAAATTGAGGCATTTGAAGAACTTAAACGACGCCTTCAGATGCCTCCAATACTAGCGCATTTCGACGAAGACGCCGATACGGAAATCCACACCGACGCAAGCAGCCTAGGACTCGGCGCCGTCCTCGTGCAGAAGACTGACGGGCTGGAGAGGGTCATCAGTTATGCTAGCCGGTCGCTATCAAAGGCAGAAATCAACTATTCCACAACGGAAAAGGAGTGCCTGGCCATCATCTGGGCTACATCGAAGTTTCGCCCCTACCTCTACGGCCGGCCCTTCAAAGTTGTGAGCGACCACCACGCCTTGTGTTGGCTAGCTAACTTGAAGGACCCTTCCGGTCGCCTCGCACGGTGGAGCCTACGACTGCAAGAATTCGACATTCACGTCGTTTACAAGTCCGGAAGAAAACACTCTGACGCCGACTGCCTGTCTCGTGCCCCTGTGGACCCGCCGCCGCAAGACGACCAGGATGATGACTGCTTCTTGGGAACCATAAGTGCCGACGACTTCGCTGAACAACAGCGATCAGACCCGGAACTCAGAGGCCTCATGGAATACCTCGAGGGCAAGAACGCCGTCATTCCGAAAGTGTTCAAGCGAGCACTGGCGTCGTTTTTCTTACGCAACGGCGTTCTCCAAAAGAAGAACTTCTCGCCACGTCGAGCCAAGTACCTTCTCGTGGTGCCTCAAGAATTGCGACCAGAGGTCCTCGAGGCCCTGCACGACGACCCGACAGCAGGACACCTCGGTGTTTCCCGAACGCTGGCAAGACTACACGAAAAGTACTACTGGCCGCGCCTTGCCGCCGACGTCACTCGCTACGTAAGGACATGCCGAGACTGTCAGCGACGCAAGACACCGCCAACAAGACCAGCGGGCTTTCTTCAGCCGATCGAGCCACCTCGGCGACCGTTCCAGCAGATCGGGATGGACCTCCTGGGGCCGTTCCCAACGTCGACTAGCGGTAATAAGTGGATCGTCGTAGCTACCGACTACCTGACCCGCTACGCCGAAACAAGGGCCCTACCTAGAGGCAGTGCTGCCGAGGTAGCGAAGTTCTTTGTTGAAGACATCGTTCTGCGTCATGGCGCCCCAGAGGTCCTCATCACCGACAGAGGTACGGCGTTTACAGCGGAGCTAACTCAGGCGATATTGAGGTACAGCCAGACAAGCCACCGCCGGACCACTGCCTACCACCCTCAAACCAATGGCCTCACCGAGCGGCTAAATAAGACCATCGCCGACATGCTGGCCATGTACGTTGACGTCGAGCACAAGACGTGGGATGCCATCCTTCCATACGTGACCTTCGCATACAACACGGCCCTCCAAGAAACGACGCAGATGACGCCGTACTAGTTGGTCTACGGAAGGAGCCCGGCGACGACACTCGACGCCATGCTACCGAACGTCACCGACGAAGAAAACCTCGACGCCGCCGCTTACTTACAACGTGCCGAAGAAGCTCGACAGCTCGCCCGCCTGCGCATCAAGACCCAGCAGCACACCGACAGCCGTCGCTACAGTCTTCGACGACGCTTCGTGGAGTACCAGCCCGGCGACCGTGTCTGGGTCTGGACGCCAATACGACGACGAGGACTGAGCGAGAAGCTTCTTCGACGATACTTCGGACCGTACAAGGTACTTCGACGTCTCGGCGCACTCGACTACGAGGTTGTCCCCGACGGCATCACGAACTCTCAGAGGCGCCGAGCTCGACCCGAGGTCGTGCATGTGGTGCGCCTTAAACCGTACTATGCTCGTTAACGCACCTAAGGACTCTAATGTTTGTCTGCTTAGTTTTCGTTAAGTATTGCATGTATTCATGTTCTGTTTTTAAGCATCGGGACGATGCTTTTTCAGAGGGGGGCATTGCCACGTACGTTTCTGATCACTTTTGCTGCATTCGCCCACAAAGGCTGTCGGCAACGCTCAGCGCAAACCGCGCCTCATTCTTCGAGAAGCTTCACGATTGTTGTAGATGATTTTGTTAAGATTGCGCGCAAACGCGAACGCTCGAGCTCATTCTAGAGATTGCGCAACCACCAGCGATATCGCTGGAAAGTTCGATAGCGCCTGTATATAAGCCGACGCGCTTGACCGCTTGTCAGTTGATCGACGGACGACGCCCTGTTCGCCGCTATCATTGTACAGCGTGTATTGCTGTAGTGCTAGTTCTGATTTTCCGGCCACAAGTTCGGCCAAATAAACAGTTTCATCCTGCAAGCGCCGACTGCTGTCTTCGTCGACGTCACGACCACGTGACAGTATGCGAAGTACTTATTTGTAAAATTAACAATTATTGTTGGAGTTCTACTTCCGAAAACCACGATATGATTATAAGAGACGCCTTAGAAGAGGAATCTGGAAATTTCGACCGCTTGCGGTTCTTTAACATGCACCTAAATCTAAGCTCACAGGTCCCTAGAACATTGTCTCTATCGAAATGCGATCGCCGGGGCCGGGACCAAACCAGCGAATTTGGGGTCCGCAGCAGAACACCGTAATTACTGTGCCACTGAGTCAGACTGCCCCACAATTGGGCATAAGCCGATTGACAGAGGCAACTGTTTGTCGGGCCTTCCCGTCACCAATCTTCCGTGCTTGTACTTTCGCAACAGGAAGAGGAGATCAAAATCGGCTTTTGCGTATGACGAAGTTAGTATAACATGGAAACGCTATGGATTCAGTAGCGTTAATGCATGTGCGCTGTTATTAGGATTCCCTCAGGAAAATCGGTAACTTGTTGTTTTAGTGCAACGACGGGCGTCACTCGAAGAGGAT
This sequence comes from Rhipicephalus sanguineus, assembly GCF_013339695.2. Taxonomy (NCBI): domain Eukaryota; kingdom Metazoa; phylum Arthropoda; class Arachnida; order Ixodida; family Ixodidae; genus Rhipicephalus; species Rhipicephalus sanguineus. Next base: position 29,515,381 of record NC_051180.1, read on the forward strand.
AACAACAATTTTCCCGAATTTATAACCTGCATACTCACGTAGCCGGGCTTTATGGCGCGCGATCGACGTTACCATGGAAACGGCCGGGGTTGAGTGCGCTTAGATGCTTGCGACTGCAGTTTCAAGTTGGTGAAGAGAATGCGGGTTCGGCGCGAAGTCAAAGAGAATGCATTAATATTGCAGCAGGAAGATTGCACCAAAGACGGCTTGAAAAGCAACAAGCTGTTGTTCTTGCGTAAGACTGTGGTTTGCCGGAAAACCGTATGTATAGTGCTTGATATTGCAGGCGCCTTCTTGTTAGCCCTTTTATTTTTTCCCGTCCAGCCATTGTTCTCCCACATGTGTTTTAGCGCGGAACCCAAGTAGAATAACGATTGCTTTTGAATTTTTCCACCATAACATTCTGACTATCCTGTATATTTAGTTATTTCATTCGAGGGACTTTTGGCAAGGCGCGTGCTTCACAAGACGAACAAAGAAGTGTCAAGTAAACACATGCAGAACTCTGTGATACAGTTAAAGGGAAACTTTAAAAAAAGAATCTCTTTGCGGCGTGTAAGGACAGTTTGATCCCTGCTGAATTCGAAAAGCGATGTGAGAGTTCTCAAAATGAACGCAAATTGCACTTTTTAGCAAAAAAAAAAAAGCAACAGAGGCTGTGGCCGTAAGGCTTCTGAGATGCTGAGTGAATGCGGTGACGTCATCCTTGGTACGCCGGGTATTCTATAACAGCAGCACTCCTGAAACGCGGCCTCCTCAATTAGCTCCGGCAACGTCACGTAACGAGGTAGTCACGGATGCCACGGTTGAAGATACGAAAGACGCCTGTTCACGTTGCGCTCGGCTGTTTGCCGTTACTTCAGATATCGTAATCCGGCTGCAGAACATTCAGCGTCGCTATACTTACTTGGGCCTCTCGCGTACAGCGCTCTCGCAGTCGGGATCAGTGAGCTGCGGTAACCTTCCGTCGGAGTGCAGCACGGCTCCGCCAAAGGAACCGAAGATGACGATGGTTTCCACGCCCAAACTTTCGGCGTGCTCGCGTGGGCGGAGCGAGAGAAATTTTTCTTTCGCGTATTCTAAAGCTGCTGCAACAACAGCGAAAAACATTACGACATCGTCGGCAGTAATGTGAGTCCTTGCTAATCACGAAGTTTTATCGAAGTCTAAAACCTATTCAGCTTCCCTTTGATGCAGGAATAAGATAGCGTACTTGTGATTCGTTATAGAACACATGAATTAGCGATAACATTCGGCTTCCTTATGGCTTCACTGAGCGTCTTTTATCCAATGCTCTGAATAGCAGGTCTCAAGTAAAGTAGGTGGCAGGTGTCCGACGCGGACACATGTGTCGGACATTTAGGACAGGTTTATCTTCATTCCACTCGCATGTTTTTATTTAAACAAGGCGCCAGGCGCTAGGCGAATGTGACAGCAGCTATCGAAGCCATCCTCCCTAAATGATTCGAAGGCAAACTTTCTCTCCCCGGAAAAGATTTAAGAGGAGGAATAAGCTAACACACGGGAGGGCGTCATATCAAGATCCCGAGAGCGACGGCGCTAACAAGGTGCATGTGAGCAAGCACCTGGTTCGGACAATGCACAGACGAGATGGTTGCTTCTCATGTTAGCGAGGCAACACTGGGCGGAGGCGTTCCCGTGCACCCCACGGGACGCAAATACGAATGCACTTTCCTAGCCAAGGGTGGTGTCATCGTTCCAGCCAGAACAGCTGCGGCCTATATATATATATATATATATATATATATATATATATATATATATATATATATATATATATATATATATATATATATATATATATATATATATATATATAATTTATATGCGCTCATATAGAGACGATCTGGAACTGTCAGTCGGCGACGCACGTTGCGGGAGCATGGGAAGGAAAATACGCAGGCGGAAAAGAGCAGCGTTTCCTGCTGTAGCAACCACGAAGTGCTAATTCATCGACTGCCTTGCTACCAGACACCTTGCGTAATTAAGAACTAGCGCGCCCACGCCAATCTAGCGGGAGAATTCCGACCCAACTGCTTTCCGTTTCGCAAGTTGGCAGGCGGAAATGAGGACGACCGTCCCACAGAGATACGTTTGGGCTGCCAGGCCGGGTCCGAAAAGTTCGTTCGTTTCCCAGACCGCAGTATACTGGCAGATATAGTGTGGAACAAACGTCGGTGATGTCGAGTGGAGTTTGCAATGCTAGCTTATTATGTAGAGTAGGCGAGCACCTGAGGGATGAGCAACTGAAAAGTGAGCATTTGGACTCGTACACCGTAGCTATGAGTCTGGTTTTAAAAACCGCTTGTTGTGGTTAGAGCAAGCCTTGCAGCCGCATTGTAATAATTAACATGCTTCGTAGTTCACATTCGCTTGAAGTTTTTGGCTATAAAAATATGAGTGTATCAGCTCGATTGTGCATGTACGACTTAACTAAGGATGCACGTTTGTTTGCGTCTAAAAGGGAAAGCGTATGTATGATGAGATGGTGGTTGGCCGGACTTGTACCTACGTCCCGGGTGTGTAGCTATTTTCTGTCAACTGGGAGTTGGAGGTTACAACGACGCGTTATTTGCTGAAATTAATGAAAAAAAAGAACATGGCTGATCCCTCCGTCATAGGAATCGGTATAACACGGAAGTGAAACGTGTCTTCACAGAGGTAGTTGAGCGTTTATTGTGCATTGTTTCGCCGCAACGGCAAAGCAATGATTGCAATAGCAACCGATTGGAATGTCACGCGAAGGACGGAAAGCAGCTCGAAACTTGCAGCGTGCTGCTCAAGCACAAAGGACGCTCGAGAAGCACACAGAACGAGCGCGAACTAAATATTGTCAATGTTGTTACTTCTTTGTGTTTGAGCAGCGCGCTCCTTTAGCAAATGCGGCCGCTGTATCGAGAGAAGTGACCTTCGTGCAGTCTTTAACTTCAAAGTTAACTTGCGGTGAAAGCACAAGACGTACAAACCACCTCCATCACGAGATAAGCGCGCGCGCACGGGCGACCAAGCCCTGTAGGTTGAAGTACAGGTGCGGGCGCGCGCGCATCGTAAAGAGAGGGGCGACGATCTCTAAAGCACGCCCTTGGCGCCATCTCGATGATGACAACGAAACCAAATGCCTTCGAGCTCTGCGTACCGCCAGCGGTAAATGGTGTATATAAATAGCTCGCCGTTAGTATCCTGAAGAACGTAGGCTTTGTGGCCGAGTCGTTTCGCGCCGCGCGCTGTGGAGGGAGGGGTCGTGGGCTCGATTCCCGGTTACGAAACTCTTCCTTCTAGTATTTTTCTTTGTCATCTGTTAATGAACATTTTACAACGTCATATCCGTGACGGAAATACGTCAGTGAAGTCTTAGTGACCATGGTATAAAACACTTTCGTGTTAAAACTCACACCAGCGACATAGCAATGTGGAAGCACAATCATTTTAAAAAATAAGAGATATGTATTGCAATTATTGGTTTGTCGTGTTCATCGACAATCGACAGTCCTTCCAACGAACAAGTCGTTCTATCCCTGTTCTTGATTGCTGGGGAACTGGTAGCACACGATTCTCGGGGTCACAGCACGAAGAGAAGTCCCAGAAGACCCTAGTATGGCTCTTACTTTCTGCCTAGGCTTAGGAATCCTTGCATGCAGTCGTCTCTTTCTCTGAGGCACTACTCCACGGAAGCCCTAGGTAGGTCACGTGCGGCTTCTGCCTCTACGTATAGGTTAGTCGGGAATTGATAGTCTTCTCTGTCCTGTGGCCGCTATGTGTAGCGAACAAGCCTCAAAGAGTGACTTTCTCTTTCATGCACGATATTATAAAAGCAGAGCTACATCAGACTCACCGATTTCCTGTCAGTTTCGCACTATTGCTTCAGCCTGTAGCATAATGCGACACTCGTGAAGTACTCAATGCAGGATACTTAAGTACAGTATCGTAATGAATCTCGCTCGATATGTCATGAATTAAATACATATTGAAACAATACCAGAAAATGTTGTCTTGTTATAGTTAAGAATTCGAATTCGTGTGCAATAATATCAGGGAACACATAACTTTTTTATTGTACGTGAGAAAATGACCAAATGGTGAATAATAGGGGCATCGCCATTTTTCTTTATACTGCACGGTTAAAAGAAAATAATGGTAGCCGCCCTTCAGTAGTACATCACATGCGACGTCAGCGCACGCTGCATCATAGAGCGCTGCCAACAGCGAGGTCGTGTCTTGGGATTACTTGAGCTAATCCGCTAAGGCTCGGACGATTCACTGAGCAGAAGCAGCTGGCCCTCCGTGGCAATTTTCTACGCAACAATATTGGCGCACAGAAAAAGATTATACATACTTACGCACGAATAATGAACGATGAAAAATGAAAAATACATGATGTCTCCGGGAATGCAAACTGGCGAGAAAATCATACAATCTAATTTGACCTAATATTAACATTTAGTGTCCTGTTAAAGGTTCCATAGAGGTTATGCCATGAATTTCGTAACCACATATAATAATGTTTTTTGTACTTCTTGTGTTAATAACGCCAATGCTCATTTTTCAAGTGGCGTGCTCAGCAGATCGACCTAGGGCGTTCTCTCTCTGTATTTTTTTTTACACCTTAACTTGCTAGACATCAGGCGCTCTCATTAATCTCAGGAGGTCGTTTTCTGACTGCCGGGTTTGAACAATGAGAGAATAACAAGGTTGTGTCGTGTCAAAATGGAACCACGTTCGTTAGGTCCTCGAAAAGGACTTCCACGTTCTGCGGCCGGTTTGCAAACAAGCCTCATGATACAGTATTTCAACGCAGAAGTTATGTAACAGTCCCTGACACCATTTCACTTTGGTAGCCTCATCATTCAGCTTCAACCTTCACGCTACACTTCTCAGTACGGAGCTCCTTTGAAGCAAAGTAACTAATATATTACGTGCCGAAAGTAGTAGATTTAACTGCTTTTCTATTCAACTTAATGTTTATAAAAGTACTCTTGACCTTCGCTGATTCAACAGCTACTTCCGCAGTTAACTCTGTTTAGGGAAGCACTAATTCAATTTTAATATATGTAAGGCCGATATCTTTTCACTTTTTGTAGGCATATATTTTTACTATTTATACTTTCTGTGTTTATTTCTCTCATCAACTGTTTGTTAGCCAATCCAATCCGCCTAGTAGTCGGTCCTTACTCCTTCATTACAATTATCTCGGCATAGAAAAATAGACACGATATGTAGAGCGAAAAAAAATTACCGCAGCTGGTACTACGTCGCGCAAGGCTGGGTTGCAGCTGAGTATCTGTAAAAAATACTTCGGCGGTCATTGACCCCGTGCCGGTTCATGATGGCGGTTATTATTGCGATAGCAATTATATGGACAGTCTCGGCTGATTTTTGCCGTCGCCGTCGCCATCGCCGCCGTCATGCTGCGTATATGTATTTTCTCTCTACGACACACGGCAAACCTCGACCATAACAGTTCTGCTGTAAAAAGAAAAACAGGAAGTTGTCTCGCAACAGCCACTGGAACCTGCACAAACGGCAAAAAAAAAAAAAAAAAACTCATAGGGTGTCTTATGCGTTCGCCTACGACGAGTCGAAGGCGAAAGCGGTCCCGTGTGGCTATATTACCATGCACATTATTTTACCTTGCACACCGGTGCCGCATTTCGCCAGTAATACTCGGAGGACTGCAGCGACCACTCGGTTAGTGCATTAAGGAACAAAACTGCCTCGCGCTCGAACTGGACGGTGACAGGAAACGCTCCTATACAGTCGGGGGACAAGCGCCATCTACGCCAACATCCAAAGGACAAGGAACAGCCACTCATTGACCATCGCAATCTGACATCGCACTTCCCGCGGTGGCATAACCTGAAAGCTCCAAGCTAATGTGTGATGTATACGTCACACCGGACAACTCAGTAAAGACGAAACCTAATCGCTGCGTGGCCGGAACTGCAGTAGAGAGCGTTCTATTTCTCCGTCAAGTCGCACTGAACGTACCGAATACTGAGTTGACGCCTTAGTGCTGGCGCCTGAGTGTCCTAATTGTGGGTGACAGTTGCTTATTATTCGTCAAATAATTTAATTTATTTAAGGGAGCCTCATCAAAATTTTACAAATCCCATTGACACTTACACAGACACAGAGAAGACCTACTGTAAGAACGGATTCTTGTTTTTATCGCCATATGGGCCATGTGCAGTAATATAGGACGGCAAGACAAATATATCGGTGCTCCTCCAAATGAATTTTTCGATAAACAGCAGAAGTACATTCGCATCTACATATCAATGACATCTGAACACGCTGTATATATACGACATGATGGATAAAGAAAGGCAAATCCCTGCACAGTTATAAATGACTGAAATTTGACAGCTTGCTGTTATTGAAGTCAAAACAGCTTTTTCTAGAACCCCTTCAATTACGCTTTTCGATTAGGAAGATCAATTTCTGCGTAGTTATAAATATATCAAAATTGACAGCATGCTGTAGTAAAAGACTACATGAAACATCACCCGTCCAAGTGGACTTATGGAATGATTCTTGCGCAGTTATAAATAACAAAAGTTTTACTGCGTGCTGTGATTGACAGTCCTAAGATAGCATATCATGTTTCTATTTGTGTCTTTGTTTCTCTTACTTTCTTCGCTCGCCACAACGATGTTCTGTTCCTGCATATGTCGCTACATCTGCAATAAACTTGACTCATTACTTCAGTGCTAACGAAGTCAGTTTTGCGTTCCCTGTTCTCTCGCCTTTCTTGCCCTGCTTCTCAACGTTCATAAGAACAAATCGTCTGTCAAAAGAACCTGAATTCTTTTTAAACAAGACCTTCCTCTTTAGAGGGTCACCGGTGTTCCGTTAGGATAAGGAGAAAAATCGCCAGACGCCGACCTTCTAAGCCCAATGCACGAGTGAGCGAAATATCTTTGCCTAAAAGCCCATCTCCTGGCCATTTTTTTCCGTGACGACCTTGCATGCTCGAAAAGACGTAGAATGCTGCTTCATGCAGCAACGCAGTGATTGATGCATCCGGCCGACGTTGCACGCGAAGGTACGCAACTGTATCTCTTCCTTATTTCGGACTCGGCTGCGCCCTTGCAAACATGTAAGAACAAACCAAAAACTCACTGGGCGGCTTTCGTTACTAGATGTCGCAAAATTTTCCATGCATCATTTCTTCCGCGGTGTTCATCGAAGATTTTCTTCCTGTCATCCGAGCTCTTGCGTGTTGGTTTTCTCTGTCTCCCGTTCCATTTATTTACTTCAATATTTGCTTGCCTTTTATTTTTGGTCCATTTTCCAGGAATGGTCAGACAGACGCGCGCGTCGTTTGTCTTACTTCCCACAGGAAGATCTTTCGGCACGCTTCGGCACGAAAGATGGCGGGACGACTGAAATCGACGGTAGAACTAGAGAGATACATGTAATGTGTTTCCCTGGTTAAACGCTGAATCTATAGTGTCGATAAATACTAGGCAGTGCTCAACGTGTTAATTGCCTCGCATGATGGCTCGCGCTCGCAGCACAAACAATGAAGCACAGGCATTACGTGCCACTTTAAGAATGTCTTAGTTGGGTTTGTTTAAATATATGTTTCAAATTGGAATTTCGACTTCATAAAGTATGTATTACAGACAAGATAGGAACAAGGCCGTGAAGTCTCATTGCCTTCCTGCGATCCACTGGCCTGTCAGAGAACCTCCGAGCGGAACGCTCTCGTATGTGTGTGTGGTTGTGGTTGTCTTTTTTTTTCTTATCATTTATTTTCTCTCTCTCGCTTTCAATCCCCTATTCTCCAACCTCAGTGCAGGGTAGCATACCGGATACAAACTTCCGGTTAACCTCCCTGCCTTTCTGTGCTCTCTCTCTCTCACTGCCTGCATCACCGCACTTTAAAAAAGAAGAAAACAGAACTTAGAGAAGGAGAGAGGCGCTCTTCCGTTCTCTTTCTCGCTCCGGAATTCGATAAGCTAAAGCGATCAGTCTCTATGATGCTTATACAGGGCAAGTGTGATCCACGAAATGGGGGAACAATGAAGCCGAAGTAGCAGCCTGCACCCCGTAGCTACCACGAACTTTCCGGTGCAATAAATATAATATCAAAGAAAGCTCCGCACGCTTAGATGGAGCCTGAAAGTTCTGAAACTCTGAGACTCTTAAAGCTCAGCTACTTCTAGAGACACGCAAATAATTCAGACACATTGTACGTTTGCAAAAGAAAACCATCCCGTGCCATTCTCATTCTCCTTCTTTGATAGCTTCAAAAGTGGCCCATGTAAGACAAAACATCAGGAATGCCGGAAAAGGAACACTCCGACCGGAACTCTTGCACAGGATATTGCACTTGCGGCTAGCATCGGTTTGCTTCAGTACATGGAGCTTTCGCTTCCTGAAGAGAGCTCCCTGAAGTGTCACTAACGTTTCTTTTCTCCTCGCTCGGTGTGCACGCACGAAACGCGAGCTCTTCCTTCATCACCGGTTCACTGAGAACCGGCGCGTCATGAACCATTTTATCACTATCGGCGTCTGGTCAAGCAAGAACAGAGCACTCGGCCATCGGACTCAGCGAGAGGAGCGAAGTAGCAACCGACAAAAGCGTTGCCGACGGTCACTGTGAGGAGGCACGGGAGAAAGCAGCGGTGCAGGACTGCACTGTATACCTCGTCTGGCGCAAAACAATGCATCGCGATGCAAGGCACGGCTGGCTTCATCCTCTCAGGAGTTGCGTTCATTGCGTGCTCGATTCAGACTGAAGAATGAGTTTCCATTTTGGTCAACCTTCCATGCACGATAGGCAGTACACGGCGGCCGTAGGCATGACAGTTGTTTCGTTGTCTAAAGCACCGTTGCAGTTTCAAAATGTTCCATATCGCAGACAGTTGCGCGAACCTTGGTTCCCGTTGAGTTTGGCTTTACCACATACTGCACAGATTACAGGAGAATACGCAGGCCACCGATATATATACGGAAGACGCCCGGCCGTCTGCACTGCGCTTCCAGTGACTTCTGGCACGGTGCGTGTAATCGAATTGTGGTTCCACGAGAAGCGGCGGCCACCGATACGTGCGGATTCTTTTTGGCTGCAACTAGGCAGCGTGCTTGAGAGAAATGGAGCAGAGCGGTAAGCGACGAGGCGAAAAGAAAGATGAGATCGAGGGGGCATCCCTTCCTGCGCCTATGCGGATAGCTCGGTCTGGAGTGCGGATGTTCCGTGGGCTACTAGACATTTTTTTTTATCTTTAAAGGTATATGTCTGATCTACAGAGCAGAAACCTGCTTTAGAGGATTCTCGAAGTTTCAATTCCATGGTTATGTGCACTGAAAATGGTTTCTTGTTTCTTTCTGCCTTCGTTGAGTTAAAGCACACGGTCGAACAGTGTGGTTGACTTGTGCTTTTCACGATGCTGTGTCGTTAGCCCTGAATTTGATGACAAGTGTCATTAATGGTTGTGAAGCAACCCACTGCTTTGTTATGTCCTTCCTGAAATGAATCTATCTTGTTACTTCATACTTTACCCGGAAGAATTTACCCGAAAATTGGGCAACACGTCACCGTCTCTTGCCGTCTTGCCTCCACCGTCCTTGTCGTCTCCGCCATATTACAGTTATTGAGGAAACTTTGCCGTAACTGTTGCTTCTCTGCCAGAATTTTCTTACAATATAGGACACCACATTCCCCCTACGTTAGCGAAACTGTCGTTACAAACTTAGCATAATACAGCAAATATAGTAGACTACTTTCACCGACGAACAAGGTGCTATTCAGCATAAACATCACGAATTAACCAAGGTTCAAAGTGAAAAAACTCAGCACGTCAGGTAGATTCTTAATCAAGTCGTGGTTAAATGCTGGCTATATCTAGGAAACTGGACAAAAAACGCCCGGTTTCCTGGCTATATCTAGCACTTTAAACGGGACCTGATTAAGAGCGTAGGCGTAAATCTAATTTGGTGCCTTTATTTGGATTTCACCTTGTTTTGCGTACACTAATCTTAATATCGTACCATTTATAAGAGCGCGCACACAAGTTACGCCGGTGCTCAAAACGACAGATTGGCGTTAATCGTGCTCACACAGGGCTTACCTTTGAGCCGCGTTCTTTTTTTTTATGTTACAAGATTGCAGAATGAGTAACCTTTTGGGCGTGTAAAAATTTAAAGAATAACGGAAAATTGTGGCGGGGCATCCCTAAGGGCAACTGTCGTGGGTGCAAAGAATTAGCTGCTCAAGAAAATCACTAGAAATCCTAGCCAATAGGAGCCCGAAACTAGACAACAGTTATCAAAGGTTATTAATTTCTATCGAACAATAGCCATTTGCGGTATGATGTACAAGACTCACGGATTGAAACGCGACATATGTTTTTTTTTTTATTAGAACGACTGGTATGAGCAGTTGCGCGTGATAACCATGTCATGTCGCTACGAAAATGCCCGCTAAAATTAAGGTTGGCTCTGATATAAGTGTTCCAGTCGAAATTACGCCAATACGACACGATCTGAAGACGGTGGAAAGGAAATTACTTCTTTCACGTAGCCCTAAATTGTCGCATTTCAATACGTGAGGATACCTGCAGGCCTTCCATTTTTCGCTTCAAAGTCCGTAACGAATTCCTAATGAAGTTCTCATGAAAAATAATTACATTTTTGAATTTATTCTTTTCTTGATCGTAGTTATGTATGATAATACTTACGTTCTGCATTCCTTGACTAGTCGTTCTTCCCCTAATCTTCAGCTCGGAAATTAGATTTTTTTACTGAACCCAAGTGCTTTTCAAACATGTAGGTTATATTTCCAATAGAATACTACACATTAAAAGCTGACGTCAAATGAAACATAGAGCAGTGGGTCGCCCGCGTAAGAAACAGCTTATATAATCACTTAGCAGTAGGCTTACAGATCCAGCAAAAGGAGTTAGCCGCACACGAAGCATCGGTGTAGAAGCTACCTAAGAAAGTACCACGCAAGGCGGCGCCGACGCGCGCAGTGTAAAGAAAAGCGGTGAAAGTCTTCAAGCTGAGAATGTTTACTTCCGCAGCATCTAGATTAATTTCAGCAGACCGTGACAGTCTCTCAGAGTCCGGTGAAACTTCGGTGAAACCTCGTTAATTTATTGCGTTAGCGAAGGCAACGGTGTCAGCTGCTGCTTCCGAGCACTCGGCCTGATTGCAGACCCTGTGAGAGAAATCATCGTTTTGCGCGTTTACAGCACTCACGGGTGATGGAACGCCGCTTAGAAGAAAATGCTTTGCGGCGGCAACGTCAGCTGCAGCGACGTTGCTTCTCCTTCCACTTCGAAGGATGCTTTACACCCTACTCTGCTTCTAGGAGATGATCCTCTTGTATACTGATGCCCTTAACTTTTTAAAGGAGTCTGACTTCTTAAATAAGCTTTAGAATTGCACAAGTTCACCTGTTCATTTTTGAACATCTTGTGGCAGGCGCAAGATAGCCTGAGCTGCTTTTGCCTCATGAAACCTGATTTAACTAACTACCTTCGAAGGAAGCTAGAAATGCAGGAGTGTAATAATATAACTGTTTATTATATTTCTGCAGCGGTTTTCTCAGTCATTCAGCTCACGAATTTGTCCTTCCTTCCTCCACTGCGACGGCTTCCTCCACTGCGACCAGTGCTACGTGTTGATGAAATACATTCGCAAGCAGCGTTGCTTCTAATGAAGTAAGAAAGAAAGAGAGAACGATGATGATGATGATGTTGAGGCGAGGAAAGAAGCTAGAAAGTTACGAGCATCATTGGTGGGAAAATGTAAACACCCAAAGACTCGAGTCAACATGTGTTTTTCTTTTTCGCCTTCTTTTCCTGTCTCTTTTTCTTCTGCATCCCAAAGTTTGACGGCGTTTTTATACACCACAACAAGATGATCCGTAATTTAGAAAGTTCTTTTTTATTGCAATAGCAATTATATGGACAGTCTCGGCTGGATTTTGCCGTCGCCGTCCGCCGTCATGCACCGTATATGTATAAGTATGTATATATATATAAAAGCCCCAAAGAAAAATAATTCAGAAAAATGCTTCCCAAGCGCGGAATCGAACCAGGGACCTCTCTCTCCGCAGCGTGTGGCGCTAACCACTACGCCAGAAAGCGCAGATCCTCCACGTAGCTAACGGCGGGCGTTATATACACACCCTTTACCGCTGGACGGACTCAGAGACGGCAGGCGGTGAAGCAAAACGAAGTAGTCGTTTAGGCATACGATTTCTATTGCAAAAGGGTGTCTTGAAGCGCCAGTTGATACATGATACTTCGTGTAAACAGCGCGAAAACGATACCAAGTGTTGTGCGCTCCCTCTACGCAGTCCCGCTTTCGCGCTGTTTCCACGGAGATTTCTTTCCTTCGGGGAGGTCAGTCGAGTGGAATGGTTGCGAGGAATATTGCTGCATATATATAACCTATAATTGAACGCGATAACGTTCTTTTTTTCCTTCTAATCCAGTGCAGCTAACTTTATGATGCAGATATTGATATATTTTCAAAATTCGGAAAATTTCTTTTCGCATAAACCAGAAGCACCGCCTCAGCCCCTAAAATATTTGGTATAGTAATTATATTGTGTTTCTGGTGAGTTGCTGCCGCCCTCAGTAGACTTTCTTTTCAGATGAATGCTATGTATGTTTTCCGTAAGCAAGAATGGAGTTAATTTATTACAATTCAATGACATTGAAATATGATGTAAATAATTACTTCGGGCAAGCCAGACTAAGTCCCACGCTTCAAGTACTTTGAGCGTATGCGTGCCGCGAGGGTTTGAATGCGTTATTGTGGAGCTCAGGGTTATAGTTAAGCCTGCGCTCGAAACACGTCGTCTAGTCAACGGTGTTCTGTTTTGAGTATAATGTATTATTTCGTTTACTGACCTTCTGCACTTGGTTCTTGAATGAGCAGGAATAAAAAATACAGAATCCGCAGCACAACCCGCACTGGTTTCATATACACGAGCCGCAGCTCTGGACTTTAAATAAATTTGGTCAACTGGCGGATTTTATTCGGATGGATTACTTTAGGCATGCTCCCTATTTGAGGCAAGAAATTAAAAACTGAATCTCCACGCAGGCTACATGGCGACATATACGTAATGGCCTGCGAAAGAGCGGGCCCAGCGCAACGTTCAACCTTGGAAGCACCACAAGAGAAACTTCAGAGTTGGCGGTAATTAATCTTTGACACCTTACAGCGGTAATTAGGCGAGGAGGCCGCCAAGCCCTATTTCTGCAGCAGGCTATATGCAAAAATGTTAAGTGATGAATTTTATAACTGAAACTTAAATAGGCTAGGAAGTTTTAGACCGTACAAATCAAATGAAAGTCGTTGCTAGTTACCTGCGACTTGAATACAAAGAAACTTGGAGGACGCCTGAGCTTCGCCTTCAACCCTGCCGCCAGGAAAGGAACCTTTGTGCGGGTAACAGTGGGTGTTTGAAACTATCCTAGAATGCCTACTGCAAGTACTGCTGGCAGGTGCCCGCTATGCCATAATTCTTCCTTTTGCGAATTCGCGATGCACCCACTGCGCGTCCGTAAGGTGCCATGCTCACCTGTGCAGCTGCACACTTTGTAACAGGTGGGCAGCTTCAAACCACCCACTCTTTGCGCAGTTGACGTGTTTTGACGCCTGCTGCGCTTGTACGATCCTGTCACGCAATATTACGTACATTAAGCAGACTCCTTCCGCTACATGACATTTTTATAGCGTTTTTTTACGAAGCAGTTTCAATCCATAGTTTCTGCGCGAACTAGCCCGATCTCAGTGCTTGCAGTTGCAATCCCTGGCATGGCTCAATGGTAGTGCACCAGCTTGGCACGCAGGAAGCCTGGGTTCGCTCGAACCGAACATTTTTATTATTTATTTACTTGCATCTATATCGAATTTTTGCTCACGGACAACTCTGATTTTTCGCTATCGTGCAATGACGCCGCCTCCGACGCCAATATTGGAATTTCGGCGATGCCAGCTCTTTGACGCTATTTCGTCAATACAGATGGCAATATAGGAGGCAATATACAGATAATCACTTTTTGCCTTCCATTTCCACAACAAAGCTTTACCGAGTCGTGAAGGCCACATTGGGCTTTTGAGTGTCGTCCTCGTTAGCTCGATGTAATTAGCAAGATATGAAAGGTCAGCTTGCTGGCTTGAGCTACATTATGTATATAGTCCAATGGAAAGGAGTACAAATGGAATATTAGAAGTACTTTTAAATTGCTCTACATTTAAGAGCGGGGCTCTTTAAGCATTTTGTTCCGCCGGGTAGTGCGAACAGAAACTATCGTCATCATGAATCGGTACGCGATCTCATCGTCCCCTTCATCCTCTCAAGCCATTTCTACCTCTGCTTCGCTTTTAAAACACGTGCGCCGATTTGTCCAGCGCTTGATGGAATAACTCTGATTGGTGAGAGAACGAGTACAGAGAGGGAGAAAGAAAGAGAAAGAAACAGAGAGAGGGAGAGAAATTCTCGACCAAAACATTTCTTGGTGAGGCGGGGTTCGGACCCGCCACACCCACAATCGGAAGGTGAACGTCCTAACCACTCTGCTATCCAGGCACGCTAGCAGAGCATAGCATAGCCTTGCAAAGTATGGCATAGCAAGGAGGCGGGAAAGGGAAGTGACGATGCGGGGGAGGGGAAGATGGAGGGGAGAGAATAAAGTATAGCTTAGAAAGAAAGAAATAGGCAGGAAGAAAGACAGAGAGAGAGACAATCAAAGAAAGAAGCATACCATAGGAAGAAAGAGAGAAATAGAGAGAAATAAATAAAGAGAGAGCGAAAGACATAGGAAGAAAGAGGAAGCAAGAAATGGAGAGAGAGAGAGAGGAAGAAGGGCACGAACGAGAAAGATAGAAAGAGCTAGAAAGAGAAAGAAATTCGTAGACAGAGAAAGAAAGAAATAGAAATAGAGACAAAAATACACAGAAAAAGCAGAGAGATGAGAGAAAAAAGAAACAGAAGAAGAAACAAATATAAAATTAAAGAGAAACAAAGGAGGCCGCCCCGCTTGGCACCCCTAGTGCGGAGCTACTTTAATTTTTTTCTTCCAAGATAAAACAGCATAATTCACTGATGCCAATTGATAACAGCAAATTTCAAGGCAAAAAAGCTACGGCCGCATTCATCTCATCACGATCGTCTACGTCAGGGGTCGGCAACCCTTTGAATTGGAGGGCCAAGTTGCACGAATCTGACACAACGGTGGGCGGATGGCAAGGGGGGCGAGGGGAGGGGGGGTGCTGACTTGTCTTTGCAGGCAGAGACGAAAAATTCGGCAAATTGATAAAAAAATGACAAAACCTAATTAGAAATCATGTTTATTTTCAGCATGCACGTCACAAGGTTGCAAGGAAATGTAGGTGACAAGCGAAAATCAAAATTTAGGCCAAGAACTGCCATGTCGGCCATGATATAGGAAGTGATAATGGAAAGGGGGGGGTTGTTTGAGGTCTTGCCGGGGGCCGCATACGGCTCGCGGGCCGCAGGTTGCCGACCCCTGGTCTACGTCAATACGATTAGCATTAGCGGAAACTTCGGATAATTGAACGTTTGCGTAAGCATCTTACGAACAGCACGCACGCTGTTAAGAGCTCAATTTTTGCGCCAAACAAGATTTTTTGCCTTACGATTCACAGCCTATACATGCGCACGTTCACCCTACCTTTCGCATGGCTACAAATTTAAACCAAGGAATTGTGTCACAACGCCGTTTCCTTATCATGATTAAATATTTCAGCCACCTGTACACACGATGTTTTTCTTCCAAGACTATCAGAAGCGTGATATCCTCTTATGAAATCAGCGACAAGCGGGAATACACACGGCACGATGCGACAAAGGGTTTGCTGTAGAAAAAAAAGATGTTAGTTCGAAGTTTTCTATCGCAACGGGTGATAATCCTCGGCAAGTGATGCAAACACCTGCGTATTCGTTGGAATGCAAATTATCCTTCAAGAGCCCTGCCTTTATATACCCACGTGCTATCAGAGCCACAATCGCGGTAGCGCACCGATTTTCCTCAACACAACGCTTATGTTCACAAATCCACAAGTGTAGTCGATAGGTTACTAATCTGTGCTACCATAGAAATTGTTTATTTTCCGTCATTACGTTGTAGAAGAAAACTGCATTTCGTGACGCCATTTATTTTGTAGGTAATGTTTTGATGATGTCGGAATCCAGTTGATCTTGATTAAAACATTTGCTTTATTTTATTTTTCTGCACTTATAAAAGAAAAAAAGGATGTGGTTGTCGGTATCATGTATGTGCATGGCGGTACTAAATCCGTCCAAGGATTCTCCCAGCTTCTCGTGCTGTTCTATCTATGTCCGCAAGTTCAGTGTGATAACTTGGATCACTAAGCAATACAATACAAGTGACATAGTATTCGGTCAGGCGGACTTAGTGCGGTTTTACCTACCCCATTTTCGTAAATTATCTTCATTCCACTTGGCCTCCAGATCCCACGCTTGTGGTTTATGATGGCCACCAAGCGGGCCGAGAGTAACAAATTGATGATATGCGCGAGCCCTGATATATATTCTTCAGGAGCCAAGGTGAAATGATGCATCAATATTTGGCCCCAGAAAAATATTTCATCTATCCACCAAACAATCAGAATGTGACAGCTGTTGTTGAGTGACTACTCCACGTTCCTTTCGCACGTGCCTCGGGTGCCCCAAGGGAAGGTTTGTAGAAGACGAAAGAGTAGGGGGCTTGTTTGGAAGAAGAATGTCGCGACATATCTTCTTCTTTTATATTACTTTCTTGGGTGTTTTCTTGAGTTGTTATTCTTCTTGACAGTCCTGCATCTTCTTGAATATGTGCTAGGAAGCTTGTACGTTTCTTTTTCTCTCGTTTGTGTCGTGGCACATACGGAGGTCACCGTGAAGGAGCGGTGCTTTTATGCCGCTTGTTTCACTCGCTACACAATGCATTTCTTCCAAGCGCTTCCTGTAGAGACACCTGTCTGGAACGGCTGCTGCTATTTGCTGTGCCTGTGGCTGCAACGCGTGGTTGCCTGAAGCGCTATGGGCTTCCACTTAGAATATAGTACTATGCAGTGCAGTAAGATGCTAGCTAGATAACACGTACTCGTGTAACGTTTCCATCAAGGGCACCTGCTTGTAAGACGTTGTTGTTTGGTGCCTGAGGCACATTTCTCAATCCGGTGTTGTGAGGAGGGAGGGATTCTCAATGTTCTGAAGCTATGCACAACGCACAACACGTACGCCCAAACACATGCTGAATCAAGTAGTTCAACGGCCTACGTAAGAAATAGGCCCTGAAATGCATGCTGGCGGACTCGTGACGAACTTTCATTTGCGGTAGCCCGGCCGTAACCGCGTTAGTTTTTTACGAAATAGCAGGTATTTAACATTGACAGCTTACAGGGACGATCGCTGTTATTAGCGCGGCCTTTTTTTTATTGACATAATGTAAAAGGAGATGTTGGTGCACAAATAAGGCGCCAGCTACTCCTTATCCCTTGCGTGGAGATCGGGCCCCTCAATGGCAATAGGCACTTTCAAGAATCCACAGATCACCATTACCAACTTCATCATTGAAGCTCCAAATCTCTTTGGCATACAAGTGCATTAAACAAGATGCGATAATGGGGGATTATGTGATGATAACTCGCCGTGATGCTTGCTGTATCATTACACCTTCGTCAGTTGCAACCATCGCTCATTTCATATGTGATTGCTCACTACAGAACGCGATAGTAAGAGTTGCATGGAGTGATTAGTAAAATTACAATTTCCATGAAAAAAAAACATTGTTTATTAAGGAGAAACGCTCGAGTCTAAATAGATTACCATGTACAGTATAGCCAACCAGAAGAAACGAGGACGATTACCCGGTGAACATATGGCTCTGCAAATATATATCATGAGTCAGAAAATATCGCTAGGAGCAAAGCAGTTATAGGCACTGATACCATATTGTGAGCTCTGTTGTACATTTTTATGTTGAATATAATTTATTTTTATATGTTTCCCCTGACACGATATCTCCGCAGAGACGCGATACTAATCCAGCAGTTTCAAGACTGTTCAGGAGTTGTCCAATAGAATTCTGTGCGGTCTCAGCACAACAGCTAACGAAACAGCTAAAGCAATGTGCACTAACCTACGTTCTATTTTTGTGCAGTATTCCGCCACGTTTCGCATTTCAGTATCCATGCAAGATAAAGTACCGGAGTCGACTGTAAAATCAATTTTTATCTGCACCTGATTTGCATATTCCCGGAATGGTAATAAATTATCACTGCATAAGAACACTATGTCTCCGGAGAGGTCCCATCTCTCATTTTCGGTCACTGACCTCACTGAAGCGTGTTATTTATCTTCTGAGCTGTAGTGCACCTATAGTCTTGCGGCGTCTGCCTTATCGAATAAATTATGGTCTGTGTGGCAAACTGCGGCGCGATAAGCTCCATTAAGGGGTATTCAGACGGGGGAGAAATGCTCGGGGGATAAAGGCGGAGCCTAGTGACGTCAGCTCGCGAGGAGAAGTCTCCACAAATGCCCCCCACTCACACGGACGAGGCAAACGGAGGGGGAGACCAGTGTTACTAGACTACTCTGGTGGCTTGCACCACACGTTTGACGAGCTGCTGACGACGAGCTGCAGACGACCATGCGGCTGCAGACTGTACACCCGCTGCCGCTCTCTGCAGGAGCAAGTGCAACAATGTGGCCAAACAAGAGCCCGAAATTCCGTCATATCCCCCACCGTCGGGGGATCGTTTGTCCTTTCGGGGAAAAGGTACCCGTCTCCCCCAAGGAGGCGCGGGGGGGGGGGGGGGTTACACCCACTCGCTAATCCGTGACGTCGCGGTCACATGATCCGTAATCCCCCCGTCTCCCCCGAGCATTTCTACCCCGTCTGAATACCCCTTTAGGCTGTGGTCCACTGGGGATGTAGCCCTCAAGAGGCGCGTTCAGGTTTATGTCTGTTCAGCCGAACTTTTAATTATTTTACTTTCTATGCACGGTAGGAGGCAGCGAAAGGACCGCCTGAAACTTGTCTCATTAAGCCTTTCACATCCGAAGCCCCTCACATTCTGAGTAAACAACAAGAATGTAGCACCACGTATAAAGAAAAACGAAAGCCGATATTTTATTGGCTAGTGATGGCGCGAAGTTCACAAACACAGAAGAGGAAAAAAATAACAGGTATTGTCAAAGGAGCTTGTCATCTAGATGATATAGTAACCCTTGCCTATTCTTTTGATTAAGTATACCAGCGCTTCCTCAGTTGCTCGTGTTCAGGCGGAAGCCATCAACGACAGTGATCATCTCGCTAACAGGACAATCGCTGAGGCCATGGCGAAGAGAGTATGTATAAGCTACTCGAGACATGCAGGCTCGAGGAATACGAGCCCAGGGTTGGTATTAATGGAAAAGTTCTTGCATTAAAGCTACCTCGACAGGTCAGGTTCCTGCCGATCGGGATAGCGGACACATTATCACTAAATTATCGAAAATAGTTGACCACCAGCAAGGCAGCTCTCAAGAACAAAAAATTGGGTCCAAGGTGTTTTTTCTTTTTCATTTGCTTATACTGTTTTACGAGCAATCTGCACGCACGAGCGATATATCTCTTTGTGCCTGAGAACTCGTCTTGTTCAATCACCAACTTACGCGAGAGATTCAGCTTATATATATTTTTCCCTCTTTCTACTTTCTTCTTCCGGTTACCCGAATGTGTCTTCGAATCCGCACTGTTCTTATTAATCTTCCCGGCTTGCCCCTCTCTCTCTCTCTCTCTCTCTCTCGTGCACGGAAATGAGTGTCACGCGCATCAAGGTGCAACAAACTAAAACAATGAATAAGAAAGTCATACTGTGCTTGCTGTACATTCCTTGTTCACTAGTGAAACAGATCTCGCCTTGTCTATTCCCGCAAGCACGTCCACCTTTGCGCTAATTACTTGTTGACACCCCAGTGTATAGGCCAACACATATGATCGTAGAAGTCTGTTAATAACCAATGCACGAACAAAGTGCGAGCCAAAACATTAGGTAGTACTGGTGAGTCGACAATCCTCAAGCCGACCAAGACAACAGAAATAAATTATACCGAAAGTGCACTCACGTTTGCAACTGTAGGTAAGTATGCACGCTCCCGGAAGTCGGCTCTAACGACTTCGCCTCGCAGGTCATCTGCAGAGGAGCGAAGAAAACGCTGCGCAGGTGCCAGTGATGAGCGGTGCAGGCTCACACGAGCGCTTCCCGAACGAACAGCAAGAAGTTTCCACTCCTCGTCTCCGGGGATTGTTCGATTTGTAGCAGGTTTCAGATCACGTCTATTTCCCATGTCCTGGGCACTCGGTTACACAGGAGGGCGTGCTTTGGCTCCCCCCGTGCATTCAATGATTGCATTTTCTTGCTTCGTGTTCTTCACCGTTCTTCGAGGTCGGTAACTTTGATCGGGAAGTCAATGAAGAGGCTGAAGAAGTAACAACTGAAGAAGGAACAGCACAGAACATTGTCATGAGTTGTTCATTCTCAAGAACCCCTTTACTAGAGATGCTTTCGGCATTGCTACTCGTGATATAAACCGAATCTCTACAGCTCTAAGCAATAAATATATCTTTCAGGAATAATTCAGTGACAGTTAAGCTGTAATAGCGAGAAAAAAGGCTGTAGTATCACATTTAGTTACCACTAATTACATTATATCCTCTTAATAACCCACAGTAGCCAACATTAGCTAATACTAGGTGACAGCAGCTAACATTTTTTTCCGCAGTCTTCCTAATGCTAGCACAATAGAAACGAGGATTTCAACGCACTTGAGCGTGATTGTAGGCTGAACGTGGTGACGTGTCAAGCAAAAATACCTCCTGAAATATTTGCTACGTAATTATCGACCCCCTTATTTGGTTCACCGAACAAAAATTCACACGAGCCCTAATCGTTTACTAAATCGTTTACTTGATCGTTTACTAAAGTTGCATCCCTGAGCTTGATTTTTTCATAGAACGAACACTTGGTCTGAAAGTGATTTGTCATTGCTTAGCGGCCCCGGCTCATGCTTTTGTGGAAGCAGATAACTGATCAAAAAGCGGTAAACGGCCAGAGCTCCATAGAACAAATGGTATACATAATTTTTCGCATGCTGAATCATGCTAGTACATTCAGAGTCAACGTACGTGCGGCTTCGTCCTTTCTAAGAGGCTGTAATTATTTCAGGACTTTAAGGTATTTGCGTCTACTGCCAACAACAACAACAACAACAACAATGTTTTCAAATTGTATTAGTGGGAGACGCCCGCTACGCGCTAAGCGCGTCCTGCAGGACATCAATAACGTTTTTTTTTTCAGTCCAGTCCAGTGGCAAACGCGACAAGGCACGTCTGAATATCATTCTATGCACTCCTTTTCCATGCCCAACTATTTCAAGTAAGATTAGGAAGATGTTCTTATTACGATTAAGACGATGCAGACAATATTCTACAGAGCTCCTCGCCCCGCAAAATGCTGTCATAAATTGAATACCTTGTTCCTTCCGGTTCTTTTTAATGCGAAAGCCTTAGATGCCTCATCAGACACGAAAATTGACCGAAGGCACAAGATAGGACCATCACTGCTAATTATTAGCTGCGTATATGCAGCTGTTAATCCCGTAGCCCAGCCCGCATCGAGAATACTTAAACGCATACCGCCTCGCCAGGACAGAGAAGTGGCACTGAGGAAAAAATAAAGTACAGTCCATAACTGATTGCAAGAATTAGGGGCTTTACGAAGCTTCACATAAGAAATAGAGAACGCACACGCACGCACGCACACGCACGCACGCACGCACGCACGCTGTTTATTTATTCAAACTCAGAGCAGCTACGCTGTCCAAGTGGTACGTCTGAAAGCACTTTTGAAACAATGAAACATTATTCAATTCTGACCTTTTATCCTGCGCTCAGCGCATGAACTGCCTAACTTACTTCAGATTTAATTGATGAAATGACTTGAGTGAAGGCTATCGAAGCAGTACATTTCCCAGCTCAGCCATCAGAACAGGGCACCGCCAGGCCCACCTACTCCGATGCTGAACGCTGAACTAAAGGCGCCTCGAGTTCCTACAAAGTGACACGAGACCAAAGCCGCAGAAAATGGAATAAAGAAAGTTTATTGTTGCAAGGCGAGTCCTTTATGTAAAAGGATTACTCTAAGCACTACTTGCTGAGAGACGACGCAAAGTTCGTTACTAACTGCGCCATCACGTTTTTTTCCTTCCATTTTCGTCTTGCTCTTCTCAGGAGTCATACTCCAAGCAAATGAAAGCCCCCGCTTCCACCAAGTTCCTGCGTATTGGCTATCAACGTTACCTTTTCGAAAGTGCTTGGTATTTTTGTTCCAACACCTTCTAATTTAAACAACCTCTTCTTATCATACTTCTCCTTTCTCTTTTTCTTCGTATCTGCTAAGTCGAAGCTTCTGGAGAATCAGAGGCACTAAATACCGAACGACAGGCTGTCAGTTTGAAACAAATGCGGTGAACACGCACTAACTTGTCCAAAGTGAAATTTGTGTAGGTACATTTCTTTTTGCTTGTCGTCTTTGTTTTTTTGTTCCTGGTCCTAGTTTACAAGAATTGTTTACCTGCGTTACATCCGCGTACTTCATTGGACATTTGTTAGTCTAGCCAGTCGCGATGGACTTGCTGCCGGTAAGAACATAAGTTGAATCAAATTTATGTGTAATGCGGTGCTTGTTTTTCTGGTTTGTCTGTAGGCTTTATTTCTTAAATATTGTGCAAATAAAACTAAACTAGCTGAATTTAGGCATAAATAATATGAGTTATCCTATTCACTTGCAGTTTGCACATAAGGGTTCGGAGTAGCTTTGTCTCCGCATTAGTAAAACCTTATTAAACATTACAAAAATAGAGACCTCATACAGGTTTGCACTTGTTATATGTAACAAATTGCGAGCTAAAAATCTCCGCGTCTTATAACCAACAGTTTATAAAATATTTGCCATGGCGAACATAGTTTATAGAATTAGCGTGATGAACTTCCAGTCTTTTCATAATTAAGCGTCATTACGGGGCTATATAGTTTGCAGTGTTGAGATGCTTAAACCGTACAGGGAAACGCAAACATGGCTGTATATGCTGTTTACGGATATTGAAGAGAAATAAACAGTGCTACGTGAAATTTTAAGCTATGTTTTCTGCTTTTGCTTTCGTAAAGATTCTTCTTCACAGATGACTGTATATTTATTTAATGAATGAAGCTCTAAAATCATCCATTACTATCCTGTTTTCTATGAACCCAACCTATCTTGTGTGGACTCCTTTGAAGTTTCGTCGAGAGTTTTCTTGTTCGCAATTCAATTATCAGCGTTGTTGCTTTCATGTACTGTCGGCCGCAAAAGTTTGCAGGATGTGCAGCGCGTGGCCGAGCGACGGAAAACTGCACTGCTGCGTCACCTACCGTGATGCGGCTGGTGTTGCGGCTATCGGCCTCGGCGATTAGCGACGGCGCGTTTAGACAACCTGCCGTTGCCGGATCTGATCGCGGAGGCTGCGGCCTATAGCCTCAACACCCGCTGCATCCCGGTAGGTGACGCAGCAATGCAGTTTTCCGTCGCTCGGCCACGCGCTGCACATCCCGCAAACTTTATCGGCCGACAGTACATACCGGGACATGGTTTCCGTTCCGTGCGCTGCCGTCGTGTTTGTGCCGTGCTTTCTTTTTGCACTAATATTCTCTTGGAGTATAGAGATCCTGAAACGATGCAGGGGCACGTGCGGTAACTTCGTTTGAAGTCGAGACAACCTTGTTGAAATTTCAGCCCTAATACGGATGTGTTTTCTTCCCGTTCGTCGCATGAATAGTGCTGGTACTTTGATGGAGGCTACATTCTGTCTTTGTGTTCGTTATGCCGGTGAAAGAACTGCACCTTCAAAGAAAATAAAGCCATTGTTATTCAGCATCACCCGTAATGAGGGCATTCATAACATTTATGTGTTGATTCCGGATTGAAGTACGGTGGCATTAAACAACAGACATGCTTTGCCTTAGGGACTCTACCCTACTATGCTATAACATGCTATACTATATACTGCCTTTACTACACTTTGCTATACTGTACTATAATATGCTGTACTTTACAATATTGCCACGCCCACTTCTTGTTTAATTTTGTTTTTTTTTTTTTGGGTTTGACCAGCAAGGACGGTTATCAACGCTCGAGGCTGCCCGCGAAACAGTGTTCGAGAAGCTTCTCGATTGTAGTAGATCGTTTTGTTAAGATTTCGCGCCGCACGCGAATGTTCCAGCTTTATCGAGAGATAACGCCGCCACCAGCGATATCGCTGGAAAGTTCGATAGCCCCTGTATAAAAGCCGACGCACTTGACCGCTAGTCAGTTGATCGACGGTCGACGCTCTGTTCGACGCTATCAGTGTATTGCTGTAGTTTGACTTTCAGTTTACCGGCCACAAGTACGGCCAAATAAACAGTTTCATCTCGGACGTGCTGACTGCTGTCTTCGTCGACGTCACGACCACGTGACATCTGGTGGAGGTGCTGCTTCATGATCCGGACGCCACCGCGGAGCGCTGACCCAAGCCCAAGCCGCGAAGAAGACGACTCTAAGGACAACCCGGATCCTCGAACCAGCCGCCGGCAGAAGGGACTACAACCAGAGTACTGGCTCCTTCCCGAAAACGCCAGGCAGCCGAAGACCGTCACATCGACCGCCGAGACGATGACAGACCCCCTGCCACCTACAACGGTAGTGATGCAACAGCCAAGGGAGCCACCAACTTTCCGTGGATCGTCGTTACAAGACCCGGAGAGCTGGCTGGAGACGTACGAGCGAGTCGCCGCCTTCAACCACTGAGACACTGAAGAGAAGCTGCGCCACGTCTACTTCTACTTAGAAGACGCCGCGAAGACGTGGTTCGAAAACCATGAATCGAGCCTTCAATCCTGGGACCTCTTTCGGACGACGTTCCTCAATACCTTCGCGAGCATTGTCCGCAAGGAAAAGGCCGCTGCTTTGCTGGAGACAAGAGCACAGCTACCGAATGAGACGGTCACTATTATACAGGGAAGAGATGACGCGACTTTTTCGCCTGGCCGATGCGGCCATGCCTGAGAAAAAAAAGGTGCGTTTCCTTATGCGGGGAGTGAAACAAGACCTCTTTGCAGGATTGGTGCGGAACCCACCGAAAACTGTCACCAAATTCCTAAAGGAGGCTATACCAATTGAAAAATCCCTCGAGATTGGGACGAAGCAGTACAACCGCTCAACCCTGTCGACAGGCTACACCGAAGCGCACTCGCTAGGCACCGACGACCTACGGGAAACCATCAGAGCGATAGTGCGGGAGGAGCTGCGCAAGCTGTTGCCTTCAGCGCAGCCTCAAGTGGATTCGATCGCCGACATGGTCCGCGAGGAAATCCAGCAGTCGCTGGGCACCCCCTATGCAGCGCAGCCGCAGCTGCAAGCACTGAACTATGCTGCTGCAGCCCGACGCAACGCCCCCCCCCCCCCTCCTCGCCCGCGTCAAGACGCCGCGCCGCCGCAGCAGTTCCGCCGCCAGGCACCGCCGCCACCACCAACGACGCCATACCGCCCGCCGACAGGACAAGGATGCGCCCCCCGAAAGACCGACGTTTGGCGTGCCCCTGACAACCACCCGCTCTGCTACCACTGCGGGGAGGCCGGCCACACGTACCGCCGCTGCCAATACCGACAGATGGGGCTACGCGGATTCGCCATCAACGCGCCGCGCCCGTAGCCAGGCGAACGGCCTCGCGACATTGACGACTACCTCACCGGAACACAGTGGCAAGAACGACGACCTTCCCGATCGCCGTTGCCCGGCCGCTACATGTCACCGCACCGCCGGCAGTACACTGGCCCAAACCGGGCCGGTCGCCTAGCCCGTATCCGGGAAACTAAGGGCAGCAACCGATGGAGGTGCGGTTGCTGTACGACGAAATGCCGAAGATCCTCCGCGGCCGCCGACAACGACAACGTGACGAGACCTTCAGAACACGACACAAACCGGACGGAGCCCTCACGACGAAATTTCGCGGCCTGAAGAAAACCTGACGACGCAACGTCGAAACAGCGGGGCGAATCGACGAAGCCGTGATCCGACGCCACGACCTAACCGCGATGCAAGACGACGGGCTAGCGACCTCGATGTTCTTATCGACGGCCACAGCGTCACAGCTCTCGTCGACACCGGAGCCGACTATTCCGTCGTTAGTGGGCCATTCGCCACCAAGCTGAAGAAAGTAAAGACCGCTTGAAGTGGACCCGAAATCCGGACAGCTGGAGGCCACCTGATAACGCCGAGTGGTGTCTGCACGGCGAGAGTCACCATCAATAACCGGACTTATCCTGCGAGCTTTGTAATCCTACAAAACCGCTCCAGGGGTGTGATACTCGGAATGGACTTCCTAAGTGACCACGGCGCCGTTATCGACCTGAGGTCTGTCGATAACACTAACCTCAGACAAAGCGCTCCCACCCCACGCGACTCGAGGGAACCATGCACTGAAGGTGATTGAAGAGCAGGTGACCGTTCCGCCGCGCTCCACCGTCATTATTTCCGTCGGCACCGAAAAACCTGCGAACCTTGAAGGCGTAATCGACGGCGATCAGCAACTACTCCTGAACCGTCAAATTTGCGTCGCAAGAGGTATCGCCGAGCTACATGAAGGTATAGCAAAGGTACTGCTGACAAACTTCAGCCACGAATATAGGCACCTAAACATGGGTGCGACGGTTGCCTACATCGACGAATGTGTAGCCGCCAGGGATGCTTTCGCCCTCTTCGATGCTGCCGAACCTTCTACGACGAATAGAGGTCCCGAACCGGATTTTGACGTCAACCCGAGCCTTCCGAAGCTCAAGCAAGACAAGCTCGAAACCCTGCTCCTGCAATACAAGGACTGTTTCTCGTCGCCATCGCGGGTCCGACAAACGTCCCTTGCTAAGCACCGCATTATAACAGAAGAAAATTCTCGACCACTCCGACAGAGCCCCTACAGAGTTTCGATGCGAGAACGTGAGGCCATAAAGAAACAAGTGAACGAAATGCTTCGCGACGACATCATCCAGCCATCAAAGAGTCCCTGGGCGTCACCCGTGGTGTATGTGAAGAAGAAGGACGGGACACTGCGCTTCTGCGTTGATTATCGGCGCCTGAATAAAGTCACGAAGAAGGACGTGTACCCCCTCCCACGGATAGACGACACCCTGGATCGACTTCACAACGCGACGTACTTTTCGTCGATGGACCTCAAGACCGGCGATTGGCAGATCGAAGTAGACGAAAGAGACCGAGAAAACACCGCTTTTATAACGCCCGACGGCCTCTTTGAGTTCAAGGTCATGCCTTTCGGTCTTTGCTCGGCACCTGCGGCGTTCCAGCGCGTCATGGACAACGTACTGACCGGATTCAAGTGGCAGACGTGCCTTGTGTATTTGGACGACGTCGTCGTGTTTTCCTCGACCTTCGACGAGCATCACCGGCGGCTTGAGGCAGTACTTCAAGCAATCAAGACCTCTGGACTGACCCTGAAGCCAGAAAAGTGCCGATTCGCATACGACGAGCTCCTGTTTCTGGGTCATGTGATCAGCAAGTCTGGAGTGCGCCCAGACCCGCGGAAAACAGCTGCCATCGCCGACTTCGCGCCACCCACCGACAAGAAGGCCGTGCGCCGATTTCTCGGCTTATGGCCCCGCCACGGTGGTCTAGTGGTTATGGCGCTCGACTGCTGACCCGAAGGTCGCGGGATCGAATCTCGGCCGCGGCGGCTGCATTTTCGATGGAGGCGAAAATGTGTGAGGCCCGTGTACTTAGATTTAGGTGCACGTTAAAGAACCCCAGGTGGTCAAAATTTCCGGAGCCCTCCACTACGGCGTCTCTCATAATCATATGTGGTTTTGGGACGTTAAACCCCAGATATTATTATTTATTATTGATTTCTCGGCTTATGCGCCTATTACAGACGCTTCGTCAAAAACCTTTCACGGATCGCCGAACCACTGACGCTTCTCACGAAGGCTAACGTGGAATTCAGGTGGGAAACGCCGCAAGTGCAAGCATTTCAAGAACTTAAACGACGCCTGCAGACGCCACCCATACTTGCGCATTTGGACGATTGCGCCGATACGGAAATGCACACTGACGCAAGCAGCGTAGGACCCGGTGCCGTCCTTGTGCAAAAGACTGACGGGCTTGAAAGGGTTATCAGTTATGCTAGCCGGTCACTATCCAATGCAGAGGCCAACTATTCCACCACAGAAAAGGAATGCCTTGCCATCATCTGGGCTACGTCACAGTTTCGCCCCTACCTCTATGGCAGGCCCTTCAAAGTTGTCAGTGACCATCACGCCTTATGTTGGCTAGCTAACTTGAAGGACCCTTCAGGTCGTCTCGCACGATGGAGTCTGAGGCTTCAAGAATTTGACATTACCGTCGTGTACAAGTCCGGACGAAAACACTCTGACGCCGACTGCCTGTCCCGAGCCCCCGTCGACGCGCCGCCGCAAGAGGACGACGACGACTGCTTCCTCGGAACTATAAGTGCCGACGACTTCGCCGAAAAGCAACGAGCCGACGGGGAACTGGGGGGCCTTATGGAGTACCTCGAGTGCAAGACAGCCGTTGTTCCGCAGGTATTCAAGCTATAAAGACGTTTATTAGCGGGCACTCGGCGACGATACACGACTGCGACAGTCAAGGCGGTGTGCCGACTCTGAGCGCGAGGAGCGTGCTGTCCGAGAAGAGCGGAAGACGACGACCCACTAGTAAGCGCTCGAGAGGGCGACCCATTACAGGCTTCCAACACTTCGCTACAATTACCCCGGGCACGAAAAGGTAGCCCCCTGGCGACCTAACTGCTTGTCACTATGAGCGGGTCATGGTAGGCTTTCAGGCGCTCCACGTTGACAATGTCGCGCTCTCTACGGCGCATGTCCGAAGATGGTTCAAGGGGTTCGATCACGTAGTTGACCAGGGACGTGCGTTCGACGACACGGTAGGGGCCGTCGTATTTCGGCAGTAGTTTTGAAGAGAGGCCACGTGCAGTGGTAGGGACCGAGAGCCATACGAGTGCTCCAGGAAGGAGCGTGGGCGCAGAAGTGGTGGTGTCACCGCGAATGCTCTTCTGGCGCTCTTGGTCATGCGTAGTAAATGTCTTGGCAAGCTCGCGACACTCCTCAGCAAGTCTTGCTGTGGCTGAAATAGGCACACACTCAGACGGGTCAGGCTTGTATGGAAGGATTGTGTCGATTGTGTGCGACGGGTGCCTGCCGTACAATAAGAAAAAGGGAGAGAAACCAGTAGTGCTCTGCGGGGCGGTATTATAGGCGTAGGTGACGAAAGGCAGAATGGCATCCCAATTTGTGTGATCGGCGGCGACGTACATCGAGAGCATGTCGCTGAGCGTGCTGTTAAAGCGTTCGGTGAGGCCATTCGTCTGCGGGTGGTAAGCAGTAGTTTTGCGGTGAACAACGTTGCACTCTTTGAGAATGGCTTCGACGACTTCGGACAGGAAGACACAACCTCGATCGCTGAGCAGCTCCTGGGGTGGACCGTGGCGCAGCATGAATCGGTGCAGCAGGAAGGAGGCAACATTGCGCGCTGTAGCCGCTGGGAGGGCGGCAGTTTCGGCGTATCGCGTAAGGTGGTCAACAGCGACAATGGCCCAGCGGTTACCAGCCGACGTTAGAGGAAGCGGTCCATACAAATCGATGCCAACGCGCCCAAACGGCCGGTCAGGGCAAGGTAGAGGTTGCAGACCTGCCGGCGACAGGTGCGTTGAAGTTTTGCGGCGCTGACAATCGATGCAGGAGCGAACGAACTTCTGCACGTAGCGGTACATCCCTCGCCAAAATACCGTTGGCGAATGCGGTGGTAGGTTTTCGATACCCCAGAGTGGGCACACTGCGGATCAGAGTGGAACGACTCGCATATGTCAGAGCGCAGACTGCGGGGTATTACGAGTAGCCACTGGCGGCCGTCGCCGTAATTGCGTGGGTGGAGGAGGTCGTTGCGAACGGCGAAATGGTGCGCTTGACGACGCAACGCGCGAGTGGATGGTGTCGCCGATGGATCAGTCAGCAAGGCTATCAGTGAGGAAATCTAGTGATCCTTGCGCTGTTCAGTGGCGATGGTGTGAATGTCGATAGACGAAACGGCATTGTGAGACACTGAGCTGGAAGTATTGTCGTCAAGCAAGGGGGAGCGCGAGAGTGCGTCGGCGTCAGCATGCTGGCGTCCGTTGCGGTACAGCACGCGGATATCGTAGTCTTGTAGGCGAAGTGCCCAGAGGGCGAGGCGGCCTGAGGGATCCTTCAATGACGACAACCAGCATAGTGCATGATGGTCGGTGATGACATCAAATGGGCGACCATACAAATAAGGTCAGAATTTCGTAAGGGCCCAGATGATTGCCAGGCATTCCTTTTCGGTGACGGTGTAATTGGCCTCGGCTTTAGTAAGCGTACGACTTGCATATGCCACGACATATTCAGGGAACCCTGGTTTGCGCTGCGCAAGGACAGCGCAAGGCCAACACCGCTAGCGTCTGTGTGTACCTCTGTAGGGGCCGCAGGGTCGTAGTGGCGTAGTATGGGAGGCGACGTCAACAAACGACGGAGCTTTGCGAAAGCGTCGTCGCACTCTGACGACCACGAATAGAGGTGCCCGTTACTTCCGAGGAGCTTCGTCAGTGGCGATATGATAGTCGCGAAATTTCGAATGAAGCGCCGAAAGTAGGAACACAGTCCTACGAAACTGCGCAGTTCTTCGACGGACGTAGGTTTGGGGAACTCGGTCACGGCCCGAAGCTTGGCTGGATCAGGAAGAATTCCGTCCTTGGACACGACGTAGCCGAGGATTGTCAGCTGCCGTGCGGCAAATCGGCACTTCTTTAGATTCAGTTGCAGACCGGCGTCGCTCAAACGCGTCAAAACATGCCGTAGGCAATGAAGATGCGTGGAGAAGTCCGGAGCAAACACAACGACGTCGTCGAGGTAGCACAAGCACGTGTGCCATTTCAGGTTGCGCAGAACGGTATGCATCATGCGCTCAAAGGTGGCGGGCGCATTACACAGCCCAAACGGCATGACGTTGAATTCGTACAGGCCGTCGGGCGTGACAAAGGCGGTCTTCGGTCGAGCGTCATCAGCCATAGGTACTTGCCAGTACCGTGAGCGCAAATCGAGAGATGAAAAGAATTCGGCGCCTTGCAGGCTGTCAATCGCGTCGTCTATTCGCGGCAGTGGATACACGTCCTTACGAGTGATCTTGTTCAGTCGCATGTAGTCCACACAGAACCGCACAGAACCGTCCTTCTTCGCAACAAGAACGACAGGAGACGCCCAGGGGCTGTTAGAGGGTCGAATGACATTACGTCGAAGCATGTCGTCGACTTGCTCGGTGATTACACGGCGTTCGGCGGGAGATACGCGATATGGACGTTGCCTCAGTGCCGAGAGAAGTTTGAGCGACATCGAAAGAAGGGCGAAATTCTTCCAACAGGTCCAGAAGCTGGGAACGCTGGACCTGCGTAATGTTGTCAGCTATGGAGGAACCAAATACGTCAGCGTGTGATGAACCAGACGTCGAAACAGCACTGAGCGTACTCGAACTTCGGCCGTGCGAATCATCGGGCTCGTCCATAACTTGTGCGTCTTGAGGGGTTCTACGCTGCCCAGACATTCCCCGCGCACCAACGTAAAACTGTACGGGGAGGGGTTGATTACAAAAATAGAGGTGCTGCCCTGGGTGACTTGAATGGTCGCGAAAGGCACCAGCAAGCCTATCCTCGTGCAAACACGGTCATATGGCGAGAGGAGTGCAACGGTGTCGGATAGGCTGGCGCAGTAGACTGACACCGCCGTTGAAGAGTTTGCAGGCACTTTTATGTCGTCTTTGACGAGTACCTTGCTCGCAGCCGATGGACTGTCTGCCGGCGTCAAATTAGAGAATGGTGAGAGCTCTATTTCGGCGGGTGCGCAATAAATTACGGCGTCGTGGCGGGAGAGAAAATCCCATCCGAGGATGACGTCGTGAGAGCATGTAGGAATTATGATCAATTCGACGGCGTTCATAGCGTCCTTAATCATGACGCGGGCTGTGCATACCGCTGTAGGGTGAATGCTTTGGGCGCTGGCTGTACGGAGGGAGAGCCCGGAAAGTGGCGTCGTCACTTTTCGCAGTATTCGGCTAAGCTTTGCGTCCATAACGGATACGGCGGCTCCAGTGTCGATAAGGGCAGATGCACGAACACCGTCCACAAACACGTCTATCACGTTCGATGGGCTTCGCTGAGGGCTTTCGCAGTTCGACAGCATCGCAGCCCTTGCCTCGTGGACTGCGACGACTAGTTTTCCTGGTCTCGTGGGACCAGACGTGGCCGCATCGGTGACAGCGAGCGGCGTCGTGGTGACGGTGAACGGCGGGTAGATGGAGCGGGGCGAGACGTCGGCGACAGAGGCGTAGGTGGGTCGTAATATGGGCGGTTCGCCGGGCTGGTGGCAGGCGACGCGACTCTGGGCGGCTGCACGCGATTGCAATAGCGCGCCACGTGGCCGGCGTAACCGCATGCGAAGCATATGGGGCGGTTGTCAGGTGTGCGCCATCGGTTCGCTGGGGCAGGGCCCGCCCATGGTGCAGGACGGGATTGATGGGGCGGCAACTGATAGGACTGGACGGTGGGCTGCAGTCGTGGCCTGTGCGTGACGTCGGCGCAGGTTACCGGTACATCCGCTTCGAAAGAATGAGGTCGAGCGGATGCTTTGGCGTAAATGTGTGGGGCAGCCGTAGGGATTGCTGGGGGCGTTCTTGCGACCACCTGGGCGTAACTCAAGGGTGCAGGACCCGTATGGTGCTGGTGGTACTCGGGTATGACCTCTGTGATTTCTTGCTCAATTGCTCGACGGAGCGGAGGCAGAAGTGTGGTCGATGGCTGTTGAACGTACTGCGGGTGAGCAAAGTTCAGCAGAGAGAATTGGCGCGCGATTTCCTGGCGCACGAATGTCTTCATCTCTGCGAGCAAAGCTGAGTGGTCGGATATGGTCGACAAACCAGCGAGCTCGGCGTCGCGTGATGGAGAGCGACGGGTCATTGATCGCTGCCGGCGCAGCTCCTCATAGCTTTGGCAGAGTGTTATGACCTCAGCCACTGTGCTGGGGTTCTTGGCGAGCAGCATGGTGAAGGCGTCGTCGTCGATGCCTTTGATGATGTGCCGGATCTTCTCAGATTCGGACATGGTGGCGTCGGCTTTCTTACAGAAATCGAGGACGTCTTCAATGTAACTGGTGAATGATTCACCGGCCTTCTGAGCGCCTTCACGTAAGCGCTGTTCGGCCTGCAGCTTACGAACGGCAGGGCGGCCAAACACATTGATAATGACGGTATTGAAGTCTGATCACGTTGTAAAATCTGATGCGTGGTTGTTGTACCACAAGCCCGCCACTCCCGCGACGTAGAAAACCAGGTTAGTCAGTTTTCCTGCCTCGTCCCATTTATTGGGGACACTCACGCGCTCGTAAATCGCGAGCCAGTCCTCCACGTCGGTGCCATCTGCGCCAGTGAAGACCGGAGGGTCGCGGATACGAGGCACACCTGGGCATGAGGTCGGGGTAGGCGGGGCCGTTTGCTGGGAGGCGTCTTGAGGCATCGTAGGCGGCAGGGTACGGGATCGAAGAGCCAGGGGCATCGAATGAGGGCCGAAGTTGTGAAAGCCAGGCACCCTCCACCAAATTATAAAGACGTTTATTAGCGGGCACTCGGCGACGATACACGACTGCGACAGTCAAGGCGGGGTGCCGACTCTGAGCGCGAGGAGCGTGCTGTCCGATAAGAGCGGAAGAGGACGACCCACTAGTAAGCGCTCGAGAGGGCGACCCATTACAGGCTTCCAACGCTTCGCTACAAAGCGAGCACTGCCGCCGTTTTTCTTGCGGAACGGCGTTCTCATGAAGAAGAACTTTTCGGCACTTCGAACCGACTACCTTCTTTTCGTGCCCTCATCATTGCGACCAGAGGTCCTCTAGGCCCTACACGACGACCCAACGGCTGGGCACCTCGGTGTTTCCCGCACGCTCACCAGGATACAGGAAAAATACTACTGGCCACGCCTTGCTGCCGACGTCGCCCACTACGTTAAGACTTGCCGAGATTGCCAGCGACGGAAGACACCGCCGACGAGGCCCGCGGGACTTCTGCAGCCAATCGAACCACCTCACCGGCCGTTCCAGCCAATCGGGATGGACCTACTGGGGCCGTTCCCGACGTCGACTTCCGGCAACAAGTGGATCGTCGTAGCAACTGACTACTTCACCCGCTACGCCGAGACAAAGGCCTTGCCCAAAGGCAGTGCCGCCGAGGTAGCGAAGTTCTTCGTGGAGAACATCGTCTTGCGTCATGGCGCCCCAGAGATCCTCATCACAGACAGAGGTACCGCCTTTACTGCGGACCTAACTCAGGCGATATTAAAATACAGCGAGACGAGCCACCGCCGCACCACCGACTACCACCCGCAGACCAATGGCCTCACCGAGCGTCTAAATAAGACCATCGCCGACATGCTGGCCATGTATGTCGACGTTGAGCACAAGACGTGGGACGCCGTCCTTGCGTACGTGACCTTCGCTTACAACACGGCCGTCCAAGAAACGACGCAGATGACGCCGTACAAGTTGGTCTACGGAAGGAGCCCGGCGACGACGCTCGACGCCATGCTACCGAACGTCACCGACGAAGAAAACATCGACACCGCCGCTTACTTACAACGTGCCGAGGAAGCTCGACAGCTCGCCCGCCTGCGCATAAAGAACCAGCAGCACACCGACAGCCGTCGCTACAATCTTCGACGACGCTTCGTGGAATACCAGCCCGGTGACCGTGTCTGGGTCTGGACGCCGATACGCCGACGTGGGCTTAGCGAAAAACTCCTTCGGCGATACTTCAGACCATACAAGGTTCTTCGACGTCTCGGCGCTCTTGACTACGAGGTCATCCCGGACGGCATTACGAACTCCCAGCGACGCCGCGCAGGACCTGAAGTGGTTCATGTCGTGCGCCTTAAGCCGTTTTTTGCCCGTTAGTTAACCTGGGGACTCTACTTTTACCTTTGTTATTGTTTTTTATTTATGTATGCACTTGTTTTTTTTTCTTTCTCTCTTCTTTGATCTTTCACAAGCATCGGGACGATGCTTTTTCAGAGGGGGGCAATGCCACGCCCACTTCTTGTTTTATTTTATGTTTTTTTGGGTTTGACCAGCAAGGACGGTTATCAACGCTCGAGGCTGCCCGCGTGTTCGAGAAGCTTCTCGATTGTAGTAGATTGTTTTGTTAAGATTTCGCGCCGCACGCGAATGTTCCAGCTTTATCGAGAGATAACGCCGCCACCAGCGATATCGCTGGAAAGTTTGATAGCTCCTGTATAAAAGCCGACGCACTTGACCGCTAGTCAGTTGATCGACGGTCGACGCTCTGTTCGACGCTATCAGTGTATTGCTGTAGTTTGACTTTCAGTTTCCCGGCCACAAGTTCGGCCAAATAAACAGTTTCATCTCGGACGTGCTGACTGCTGTCTTCGTCGACGTCACGACCACGTGACAATATAATACGCAAGGGCAGATAAAACAAGGCGTGGAGACAGAGCCACACTTTAGTAACTATCGAGGAAGTGGCCAGCACTATTGTCACAGTTATTATTTGACTTTGTAAACTTTCTGTCTTCTTCTATAAACGTCTACTCACTCATCCAACACTTTCCAACTGTAAGACAAGAGAAACCTGCCAAAATCACTCTAGTGAGAGTTACCTCTCACCAGCCGCAACAACAAAGTCGTAACGTTAAAGACAGACCAGAAGGATAACTTGCAGTCCCTCGTTATCACACTCAGTCGAACGAGCCAGAGGTAATGTTCCTTACCAACATACAAATGTTGATTCTCGCGAACTACGTGCGTTGTTATTAGGCCATGTTTCTGCTGGCTGAGTAAAAAAGTCCACGTGCAATAACTCATAGTGATAGAACTACGTTCCCATCTAACTTGCTAATTTCATATGCGTTGCCTAAATTATTGTTTTTTGTTTTTTTATTTAGTTTTTGTTGCGCTTTGACCAGAGAACTGGCAAACTGCAGGCAGGAAAATGATTGGCCAGTACCACCTCTTTATCTTCGTGCAGGCTCGCACTCACTGTGCGCCTTCAGCTTCCAAAGTTAGGCGAAGATGAGTAAGAACTACATGAGCAAAAGTGCAGAAAACCGGAGGCGCGAAGTGTCTGTCGCAGTTGCCGGAAATGAAATACGGTGGCACGCTCGATAAAGCGGCGCGTCTCTGAACCAAAGCCGGGGCCTTCGGGTGGCTTTGCTGAAGCTTTGCGAGTTAAACTGCTTTTACGAGCGTCTTCAATTCACAGTTAGAGGGTGTGTAGGTTTTTTTCCTTATTCTTTTCTTGTGTTTTCTTTCTTTGCCTACTTTTTGCTCATGCGCTGTAATGACGCACTAAGCACTTTTCGGCTCTTCAACAGAGTGGATTTCTCGTCTTCAATTTAGCCCTATATATTTACTTTGTGAAACTCCCCGCACTTTTCCATGAATATTTTTCTTGTATCCTGTAGCTGTACGGAACATGTCGATTTTTAATTTTATTTCTGCACACTGGTGGCTCTTGGCACGATTTAAGGAAAGCCACGTAGCAGGGCCGAAGCTCACATTATGCTGAGTTATTCGCTCTTTTATGTATAAGCGATCGTTTTTTTTTTCGGTGTATTGTTAATTCTGCGGCTGCTGCTTCTGCTTCAAAAGTGCGCACTGTTCTAATCTGGAAAGATAGCTGCCGTCATTTGCTGCACGTCAACCTCAGCGGCTCCAGAAATCTCGAAACCTATTTATTGCCCAATGCACTTCTCGAAGGCTTTATGCCTAAACAGAAGCACGTAAGACAACACGCTCCTGCTAGAACCCTCAGGAAGTTATGTACTTCTGAATAACCCCCCCCCCCCAAAAAAAAAAGACGGCTCCAGCTAATTTTAGGTTTTCAGCTTAAACAGACATTCTTTTGGCTTGACTTAATATACGATCTTCTGAATCGGCATCCGCGGAATAAAGGGACACAAAAAATGGCCGCCATCCCGCCCTGGGAACGCGAATGTCCAGCGAAACTGTATTAAACACCACACATGCTGATGGGGGGGAGGGGGGGGGAGGGTTTATTATGACTTTAGAGCAGGGGTCAGCAACCTATTGAGGCGGAGGGCCGATTTGCAAGAAGCCGACAGGGCGGGGGCCGCGCGGCAAAGCGTAGGTGCGGGAGGGGGGGGGGGTGTTTGCGGCAAAAAGAAAAGACAATCCAGTTGTTTTTGTCTGATTTTGATTTCTGTTTTATTTGGACTCAAGTTTCATGAGGCGAATGCACGTTTTCTTTTTATTTGTTGACGACCGAAGCGTTCCAAGGAAACCCCGATCCGCTAAAATCTGCTCCAAATAATAAAGGTATACGTCAAAGCTGCCGAACGACGAGTTGTGGCCGTCTCTCTGCAAACGTCTCCTTAGCACAACGGTTGTACCTTTGATAGCTAGAAGTATAGGGTCAGTGAAACCGACGGTGCCAAACAGACGGCAGCTTAAAAGATAGAGAAGGATCTTAAAGAATATCATATTTCAATTTTTACGTTGAGGTTGTTCAAAATTTTCATGAGGTATACTAAAGATATCAGCAAGATTAGCCAGAGCAACCATGGGGGCTTTTCATGTTTACCTGGGCTGTAAGGTCGCTGCGTAAGTGGCTCCAATGGCAGTCTCAAGTGCGAGTTCTCCCATGTTAAGCGCCTCGAGCACATGGTACTCTGAATCGTCGAACATTTTTTTCTAAACGAAGGTGCCTTTAATTCCAAAGCATCTTATGATTACGTAATTCAGAAACACTTCCCCAATCGGGGAAATGGGGACAGGCTAAGATTGACGTGGGTGTGCCTGACCTGGCCTGACGTTCTGCTTTTAGGGGCGAAGCTCCTTAAGGCGGCACCCGTTCGTTCCTCGTAGTCGTAGTAGTCGTAGTGCGTAACCAGTCTTACGCTTTGACCTCCAAGGTGGTGCTGGTGGGAGATTTTTCCTGTGCGTTGTTGAACAATAAAAAATTCGCAGCGTGCGCGTTAACTAAAAGCCGAATTCTTCTGTCTCTCATTCCCCATTAGCAGCCATTGATGATGATGATGATGATGATGATGATGATGATGACCTCTCACTAGTGGCGCTTACCCACAAAGGGGGATGGGCCAAGAACCGGGCGGCAGGATTTTGAGGCAAATACTTGAGGCTAAAGATAAACGTTGTAATTTTTTTACTGAAATTGATGAAAAAACAGATCTAATACTTGAAAATTCTGCAGAGCACACAGTCAGTCTATCAGGTGTGATGTTTGACGGATGTAACAACGGTTGGAATTAGTACTGAAAATAAGCCAATATAAACTAGCATGGTAATCTTTTGGTTTCCTGTATGTAAGCAAACACTGCAGAGTGGACCTCCCTGTGGCTATAACCTAAGGTAATGCCACCAAATGATAAAATTTGCGGAACATTGATTTGTAATCCTAACTTTTGAAGGGGAGCGACGAGGCATCTTTTTCGCTGATTAGAATACCGGTGACAGAATAAAAAGAAATGCTCTATTGTCTCTATTTCACCGCAAAACTGACATAACGGAGACGCGCTGAGTCCAGCTTGGTGTAAGTAATAATTCAACTTCGGAATTCTGCAGCGTAGTCTGGTGAAAGTAACTTCTACTTGCCGTGATACACACCACTGCTTATTCCAGCCAAATCTTAGATGTGCAAAGTCGCTGAATTGATCCCATGAAAATTTGCCTATTTCATTAAGCAGACACGCATTTCGAAATCTTATTGCTGTCGCGTAATCAGTATCGGGTATAATCGGTGTAATGGGTCCCCTTAAAGATATTGTGGCTAATGTGTCCGCCATCTCATTTAAATATATTCCGCAGTGGCCTGGTACCCATAACAGCTGAATTTTTCGCAAGTTTGCCGGTACTAAATGATTAAACATGTTAATGAGCGGTAAGTTTGTCGCCGAAGAGAGCGCCGAACATACTGAAAGAGCATCTGTAATTATAACTGCTTCTGATTCGCTTGGAGGAAGCTTTCGTAGAGCCAGAACAATAGCAAATAATTCTGCAATGAAGATAGGTGTGTAATCTGGGAGTCTAACAGGAAAAGACCAGTTAAGAGAAGGAGAGAAGATGCCTACCCCAGCCTTTTCGTTGGATACGGATGCATCAGTCGCAATTATGTTGTTAATTGTCAGGTGCGCAATGTAATCTTGCAACTGATCATTTAAATACCGTAATGGCATATGTTTCGCATTCGGAGGAAAAATATTATCAAAATCTATGTCAAGTTTTGAATGACTTGTACGTGTTGAGCCAATATGATTAATTTTAACTTTCAATGGTTCAAGCAGCGCCTGAACGAATATAATTTGTGGGGTGTGTAAGCGCGACCACTGTTTTTCAAAAAATAGGCTCGGATCTTTCATAAAAACGTAAAATAACTGATTTTGAGGCGAATTATAGATGTTTAGAAAGGTTTGAACTGTAAGGATTTTGAATCTGTTCATCAAAGATGGTATTCGCGCTTCGATATATAACACATTATTTGCCACAAACTTGGGAAGACCAAGGCACAAGCGCAAAGCTTCCCTTTCTAGTAGTATTAAGGGTCTCATTTTATAATTCGCGCTTCCAGAAAATAATACACACCCGAATTCCATAATAGGCCGCACATACATTTTATAAATCATTATCAATGTATTTCTTCGCAACCCCGTTTTCCTGTTTGCAATCTTACGCAGCCACCCCATGGCGCGTGCTGCCTTGGAGCCAACTTGTTGAATGTGATTCCTCCAATTTAATGTTCCGTTATATATGATGCCTAAGTATTTAAGGGAATCAACTTGGGGAATGATTTCTTGACCATACAATAGTGAGATGTTGACCGGGTCCCTAAACGAAAACGCGAGAAGCGCGCTTTTGTTGACGTTTAATGACATATGAATATCTTGAAGCCATGCTTCTAACATATTTATATAAATTTGTAATGTCTGGTAAAGAGAGTGCAAATCACTATTGGTTGCGAAGAATGCAATGTCGTCCGCATACACATATAATTGAATATCGCGATGGGTTGGAATGGAGCTCATGAAAATATTGAACAAAACAGGCGATAGCACTGCCCCTTGTGGCACACTGCGTTTCTGCTTATATCTGTTAGAAGAACAACCCCCTTGGAAGCAATAAAATTCTCTTTCCCTTAAAAACTCTGCAACCCATGCCGTTATGTAGGTTGG
The DNA here is from genome assembly GCF_013339695.2 of Rhipicephalus sanguineus. NCBI lineage: Eukaryota > Metazoa > Arthropoda > Arachnida > Ixodida > Ixodidae > Rhipicephalus > Rhipicephalus sanguineus. Next base: position 29,555,778 of record NC_051180.1, read on the forward strand.
AAATTGGTAACGTATCATCTGTTGTATTAGAATTGTATGCTCCACCTTATCTTATGCCTTCGCTAAATCTAGGGTCACTAGCGCACAATATGCTCGTCGGCGCCGAGCCAGCTGTATGCGACTCTCCAAGTCCACGTGCGCACACCATATGGAGCACCCAGATCGGAAGCCAATTTGACTCGGGTTTAGAATTGAGTTATCATCAATATATTTTATTATTCGTGCATTCAAAACTCTCTCTATCAATTTGATCATGTTAGACGTGAGAGAAATTGGCCTTATATTGTCAAGCGCAAACCCAACTCCCTGTTTTTTCAGTATCGGAATTATCTTGGAAAGCTTCCAGTCTGCAGGTATCCAAGAATTTTTCAACGAATAATTAACCATGTTACGGATTTCATGAGGGGAAATTTCGTACAACACTTTTATTATTGTAGTGGACACCCCATCCGGCCCTGGTGCTGCAGGAGGTAAATGCCTTACTACATCCACCAGTTCTGTTAATGTAACCTCACTGAATTCCTCACCTGCCATTGGATTTACTATGTGCATAGGCATAATTGACATGAACCTATCTTCTAATCCTTTAGCGATATTTTCTAATAATTCAGAGAGTTCGCGAGGAGAGAGAATTGTAGAATCAATATTTGCTGATGGTGCTATGATTTTTCTAGAGCGTAAAAATCTAAAAAGCGCCTTGTTGTTTTTTGACTTAGAAAGGTGATTAAATTTGTTGATATCATAGTCATCTTTTGCTTTGCGTACAGTGCGCTTAAAATCTGCTGCCATGTATTTGTATGCACACCAATTTTTGGGGGACTGGTTGAGTAGAAGTTGTTTCCACGCAGCCTTTCGTTTTCTATAACCCCTCATACATTCCGCATTCCACCATGGGCTAAATGATCCTTCTGTGTTCGAGTTCAATGCAAAAGTTGAAGTTTTTAATGATCTTTTTAATACCGCACACAGGCTCATTGCCCTAATATCTTCCTGCATGTCCTTGCGATGAATGAAAGTAGCCTTTAGGTCTTTTTGTAATTTAACATAATTTACGAATGAACCAATTTTTCCATTTCGAAATATATTCGGGAAGTTAATTTCGAAACTAATAGGAAGGTGGTCACTGTTTGAAGCGCAGTCTAAAGTATTCCAGGAGGATATACTTAAGGAGGAGCTGGCAAAAGTCAAGTCTATAGCCGACTTAGATTGACCTCTGACAAATGTAACAACTCCTGTATTCAAACAAGATAAATTATTGTCAAGAGTCCATTCCCACAAGCGTCTTCCACTTATATCTGTTCTGAATCCCCAAGACACATGGTGGGAATTAAAGTCACCAGTCAGTAGTATATCCTTTCTACAGGAGGCTGTCATGACATCTACCCAGGTAGCACACATGGTCTAGAAAACGTTTTTTTAGGGATAAAATGGGATAAAACGGATTCTAAACCAATTTCGACGTTTTAAAAACGTCACAGCAAATCTGTATTATATCCGTTTTTGATAACGTCTAGAAAACGCATTTTTTAAGACCATTTTGGTCTGAAACGTATATTTCATGACGTTTTTTCGATTCTAAACCAATTTCGACGTTTTAAAAACGTCACAGAAAATCCGTATTATATCCGTTTTTGATAACGTCTTCAAAACGCGTTTTTAAAGACCATTTTGGTCTGCAATGTATATTTCAAGACGTTTGTTCGATTCTAAACCAATTTCGACGTTTTAAAAACGTCACAGAAAAGCCGTATTATATCCGTTTTTGATAACGTCTAGAAAACGTATTTTTTAAGACCATTTTGGTCTGGAACGTATATTTCAAGACGTTTGTTCAATTCTAAGCCAATTTCGACGTTTTAAAAACGTCACAGAAAATCCGTATTATATCCGTTTTTGATAACGTCTAGAAAAGGCCTTTTTTTAGACCATTTTGGTATGGAACGTATATTTCACGACGTTTCTTCGATCCTAAACCAATTTCGGCGTTTTAAAAACGTCTTGTTCGTGACGTCTAGAAGACGCACTTTATAAGACGTTTTGTCGCCCAGCAGCGGACTGCGCGCCACTTGGCCCATGCATGCATGGGCATGCATGAACCACCGCGAATTGAAATTTGAACTCGAGCCTGCGCACACCATCTCAAATTGCGATAAAGTAACGCGCAAAAGGATAAAGGCGTATGGTGTCTACATTGCATCAGCAATAATGAAGACTTCAAAGTTCGTTAACCAGTAAACTTTACGTAATTTACTGTAATTTACTCGCAGCGATAACCGTCTAACTTCCGCACGAAGGCCTTAGCGCTGACTGTATCCATCCGCGCGGCCGTTGCTTCTGCAATGTCAGTTAAACTCGCCGATTTCGCATGGGCGGTCGAGCTCACCGGTCATGCACTCTTTTGCTATATTTCGTGCTTGTGTCGTGGTTCGTGGAGGCTATAAACGCAGCTGTGAAGAAACTATACTGCACTGCGTGTTAGACTTGTGGACCCGAATGCAAGTATGTCTGTGTGGAGCTACTGTTACGCTGACTGACGGTTAGAGTCCCGTAATATTCTCTGTGGAAAACTTCACTCATCAGCTTGCGCGCGGGACGCGCTCGCAACTTCCTTTCTTCTATGCTCGAGGGACGGGCGTGGTTACTTTGATGTGCGATTAGTTTTCTGTGGATTTGCGGATACTGTAAACCATGGGCTTCTGTCATTTTTGAAGGTAACTTCATTTTTACTGCATTTGCGCTCAGTATTTGAGAACTATGACAAATGAAAAAGCGTGTTCCGTTGCATCACGGGCTGCATGTGTGACATGTTTCAGCAGTACGTGATTGCGGAATTTATTCAGCATACATGATAAGGCTGTCGAAACGTAAATGCACGTCATGGTTTCCGTCCATGTTCGAACGAACATGAGTGAAAACCGTATGTATATTTGTTAACCCAATTTCAGCACAATGACTATGTTTTTTTCTTGGCCGCTTGATGAGGTAGTTTCAATATATACGTTAGCTTAAGCTACGTGTGCCGCGTAAGAAGCAGTTTCAGAATGGGGTACGCAAAGATAGCGTTCATTGGGCGCATATGCTATTTCCGCCACTTAACGTGAGTACGCAAGAGGATGGCGTGCGACGCATGCGGAGTAGCCAGTTTTACAATGGGATACGCAGATAGCGTTTGTTATTCGCAATGCCCACGAACTATAGGTGGCGCGCCGTGCGATTCAACATGGCGCCCGGAGGAGGGTCAACCCGTTTGTTAGCATAGGAACAGATAGGACGTGCGGACGTACGGCCCGTGCCACTTTCACCGGATGAAGTCATGAGCTGCACTGAATTGGATATGAGACCAAAATACTTTCCCAAACCATGGAAAGTGCTAAGTACTCGCCACCTGATTATTTGCTGCGGTGTGAAAGATTATATTTCCGCTCAGTTCCCGTGCATCAACGATGCTTTGCGAAATGCTGTGCGAGCTACAGAAAACTGCATGAACTACAACTGACGTATGAGCCGACCGGCACTCCGAGGTAGTACGTACCGAGCCTGACTTACGGATTTGCCGCAGTAGTACGCTGCCAGCGAGTAGTGCCATCGCTGCTGCACGGGACCGCACGTTTAACGTGGTGATGGTTTGCAAACATATTACGCCGTCGTCATTACTTGCGCAGTCAGGAACGCGGAGCTACTTCTTCAACGGAACACAAGAATTTAACATCCCATTCAGTAGCACTTGTGTCACAGCCATGCTGAGACTCTAGCCGTGTGCAACTCACTTCACTCGCATGTTGCAGGTTCGATCAGCACGATCGAAACATGAATATTGAAAAGAATGCACACGTATGCTTTTCGCAACGTCGAATAATTCGACGATGCAAAACATTCGTGGAATAACAATGCCGTTCGGAAGCTGCCGGTGAAGTACAGGAGAAGTTAGCCGAGAGGCGGGGATTGTGGCCGTGACTGCACGTCCCATCACTCTAACCATTTCGCTTCGCTGGTCGAGCTCGAGTGTGTTGGCGGCAAGCGGCGCTCCATAATATCCACAATAATTTTGCTACATGCAATGCACACGAAGAACTATGCTTTTATTTTGATCGCGCTCAAGGATATTATACATTAAATACAATCAAAGTGACTTACGAGCGTGAAAGAACATTACCGCACGAGGGGACGTGAAGTGCAACTCGCCCCTCATGAGTTAGCAGCTGATCGTTCATCGTCGCTGTCACTCTCGGTGCTTTCACAGCCTTCTACGTCCAGTGAAAAGTCCTCGTCGTCAAGATGGTTTCTTTCGACATCACTGCTGAAAGCAATCATAAGAATATCCTCCGCCGAACGACTTCGACCACTGCGCGTCACCATGTTTACAAGTAGAGAGACGTTTAAGCGCGGACGCAGGCGGACGCGCGAAGAACATATTTTGCTCTCAAACCGGTCAACAATCAAATGTCTTGCAGTGTGCTGCCACCTATCAACAAACGTACAAAAACAAGCGGCGCAGCGCTGGCTATGAAACCAACACACTGGTGAAGGACGGCGTTGAAAGCGTTCGCTCCACGAAAGGCGTGGAGCAGACGCGTCTTCGAATGATTGAAACGTCGCTCGCACGATTCATAACAGCGCTTTCCTGACAAAACATAGAGACCCTATTTTATTGTATCACCGACTTGAGGTGTTATTGAAGAGCACATCGCGACCCCGCGCGACCTCCGTACGTACAATGTTATGGGATTCATGCACTACAAGAAACACTGACGAATGCTATGTGCAAGTAAAGCAGGGTGAACTTCAACATTTAGCTAACCTACGTGGCTACAGAAAGCCTCCCGAAGCTGATAGTATGTGTACGCTGTGGGCTAGCATTGAAAGCGCGAGCTGCCACATATTTTCACGAAAACTTCGCGTCTCGCAAGAACGAACCAGATTTCTCGTGTCACGGAGGGCCCGGTTTGTTCACTGATGCAGGGAACATGCAAAGTCCTAGTGTTCGTTTCTTCCCAACGCGCTAACACTGAGGCTAGCACAGCCGAACAAGGGAGCGACTACGTAGTGCTGCCATTTTGTCGTCTACTAACCCTCCTCGAGAGGACGCTCCTGAATTCCGCTTGGCGGCGCGACAGTCTATGGGCATTGCGAATAGGGAACCCAAGCTCAAGTTTGCGGCGCGACGACAGCGCCGCGCCTCTGTCGGAAAACACTGAACCGTCGCGCGGCCGACTCAGCCCCTTTCACGGTAGCGGTAGCGCACGTGCGCTCGCGTTCTTCTCTCGGTGCGGGTAACTGTGGGGCCGTCAGCTCGGCACGTTGAACCGAGAGGCTTGCTGTGCGAAGCTGCGCATTTCCACGATGGCAGAAGCGACCCCGCGGAAGCGCAAGCGTGGTCCGAAGTATTGCGGTTTAGTGGCCAGCCACAACAGTGCAGACAAGGCACACGATTCACGTGTTAAACTGTATCGGTTCCCGGGCGTGTCGCACGAGAAATAAAGGCGGCAAGCGTCGATAGCTGACAGCGCTGTCTCGCCTTCTATTTTGGCTGTCTGAGTTCATCGCTTTCGTTCGTTCCGACTACCTGAATCGGTAAGTAACGGGGCGCATGCACAGCGACTACAGTAATGATTACTCGCTGTCTTCTCGCATTGTTAAAGTCCAGTTACGGCAGGGGCGGCGCCAGGATTTTTTTACTGGGGGGGGGCACCCACGACAAGTGAGTTCCTTCAGGGGGGCTGAGAGTCTGGGAACATATGCATTGTATTTTGACTATGCTTGCTCTTGGGGGGGCAAAGGGGGGGCAGGCGGAAATTTCGGGGGGGCTGGAGCCCCCCCCAAACACCCCACTGGCGCCGCCCCTGAGTTACGGTTGTAGGTGAAGCAACTTTGTGTTTTGATTCCCCGTGCTCGTGAGACCTACCCGTCGTTGTTGAACGTTCACATTCGCGTTATACCGTTAGCGTTGCGCGGTTGGTTGAATTCAACTGAACTCCGCACATTGTCAGAAGTTCGGCGCCTGCATTTCACGCGTCGGGAAGGCTGCTTTATCACGCCGGAACGGACGTCTGTGCATTTTCAGCAAGCTTTGACATCGTTCTGCAGGTTTGCTTTGTTTTTGTCACTTTATTGGGGTGATATATATTTAAGCCGCTAAATATAACTGGCACTTCATACATGCTTTGCAATTGCAACCTTGAATTAACCACCTTTTGACTTTGTGCGATTTTCTAGCCGCGTTCACGCAACAGGTTTTATACGCCTGTCAAGTCGGTATCATAAAAAGAGACTGCAAGCATGACGCGAGAGCCGAAAAAACGAGGCGAGCAGTTCATCTTGCTTCACAGTGGTTGAAGCTCAGCTAGCTGCCTCGCGTCTTAATCGGCGGGTGATTCTCCAGCGGCACGGAGGACTTGACTCTAACCTTCTCAGGAAGCAGTGCCATGGCCGTATAATCTTTTTTTCGCACGCCGCAAACGTTTGTTCACGAAATTACACGGCTGCTACTGTAAGCATGCCTTATCAAAACAACAATCATGATTCGTAGTCCACGCCGCAGAACATCGATAGCGTGTACGGCTTCATTTCGGAGTGCATGTGGACCATTATTCATCTTTAACGTGACAGAATGAGACTTACCTCGAGGTATACGTCCTACACGGTGTAATCGCGACTTGGGAAATGCATTTCGCTTTGAGTCGGGCGTGGTTGTCGTCGATCGTCTGCTCTTCATCGTTAACGTGATTGACGAGCTTTCCTCATTTTATCAAGTTCGCTTTGCGGAAGTGCCAGTCAAGCTTGAAGATCCTTTTGAAGCCGCACTGCACGCGGTACATTGTGAGACGCCGCAAGTGCACCGCGAGAGCTCTGCACGTGCGCGGAAGCGAGCGGCAACGCGGTGGCGAGAAGGGAAAGCGCTCGCTGATCACGCCCCAGTTTCTCTTTTTCTGCCAGAGATGGCGCTGCCTGTCAAGAGCAGCAGCGCCGCTAAGCGTTGCTTGGGAAGCCTATGTACGTAGCGCATAATGCATGCGCAATGGCGATGAACAAACGCAAAGCTTTGCGCACCCAATTTTAAAACTGCATTGTTGGAAGTTACGGCATGTGTCATCTGTTTTATTGTGTCACTGAAGTTTGTGGATGCGAGAATCTTTGCAGCGACAGCGTACTGGTTCATGGTTTCTTCCACAGTACTAGCTGCATGTAACGAGAGGCTGGTCACGCTTCTCCGTTAGTTGCGAATTTCTGAGGGCATGAGTGTCAAAGACGCGTTTCACGGGAGGAGTTCGGCATTTTTTCTCAGTGCTGCCTTGACTATCTCGATGCGCTTTCGGACTTCTGATTTATGTTTCCCCTACTCTGTTAACCTCCTCCTTTCTCGGTAAAGCCTGCAGCTCTTAGCAGAACCAAGCGGTTCTCTTGCGCGTCTTTTGTGCCTGGTTAAATATAGCAGGCTCGCTCTCTGTCGCCGTACGGTGTTATCGAGTTTTCATCACACCGTCCTATTTTAGGTATAATAGCAAATAATGAGATGATCTTTTCTCCTATTTATTGCAGGTGGTACTGCCCTAGATGTTAAGAGACGCACCTGGTTAAATATAGCAGGCTCGCTCTCTGTCGCCGTACGGTGTTATCGAGTTTTCATCTTTTCACACCGTCCTATTTTAGGTATAATAGCAAATAATGAAATGATCTTTTCTCCTATTTATTGCAGGTGGTACTGCCCTAGACGTTAAGAGACGCACCTGGTTAAATATAGCAGGCTCGCTCTCTGTCGCCGTGCGGTGTTATCGAGTTTTCATCTTTTCACACCGTCCTATTTTAGGTATAATAGCAAATAATGAAATGATCTTTTCTCCTATTTATTGCAGGTGGTACTGCCCTAGACGTTAAGAGACGCACCTGGTTAAATATAGCAGGCTCGCTCTCTGTCGCCGTACGGTGTTATCGAGTTTTCATCTTTTCACACCGTCCTATTTTAGGTATAATAGCAAATAATGAAATGATCTTTTCTCCTATTTATTGCAGGTGGTACTGCCCTAGATGTTAAGAGACGCACCTGGTTAAACATAGCAGGCTCGCTCTCTGTCGCCGTACGGTGTTATCGAGTTTTCATCTTTTCACACCGTCCTATTTTAGGTATAATAGCAAATAATGAAATGATCTTTTCTCCTATGTATTGCAGGTGGTACTGCCCTAGACGTTAAGAGACGCACCTGGTTAAATATAGCAGGCTCGCTCTCTGTCGCCGTGCGGTGTTATCGAGTTTTCAACTTTTCACACCGTCCTATGGGTATATTAACAAATAATGAAATGATCTTTTCTACTATTTATTGCAGATGGTACTTGCCCTAGATGTTTAGAAACAAAGGCTACACCAACTAAATTATTACTTTCTTCTTTTTGATGGGCTGACTGACAGGTTTTAGTATGAAAAAAGATGGATGCAAAGAGATTGACATTTTCCTCTTTTCCTTGGAAACTTTCAAAAACAAAAGGTCACAGTTTGTAAAGCAGTTAACTTTTTGAGCGTGTTTGTTTGTCGGCATCTTCAAGAAACCGCACTAGGGCTATTGTGCTAAAATATATTTGACGTGGAACGCTGCCCCATGCTGCTAATGGCACAACAACGTTCGTGTGTATGCTATTTGTAGTGTTCTTTGCAGACATCCTGATGTGCCTAGTGATTTCCATCAAGTACCTGTCATGAAGCCATGTGTTCAGTCTGACTTGCCACACATTGTGATATTTTGACACTGAGAAATGTGATGTACTAAGTGCAATACCCTGATCTGCCTCTGACAATACTGAGTTTACAGCTGTGTGCTTATTGAGTAAAAAATGGGGAGAGTCCCAATTTCTTTAGCTGATGCGTCTTATAACATTAATTTGTTCTTTTAGCCTGACATTTTCTAATACTGGGCATCATAAAAAGAATCATGTTTTTTTTTTATCAGGCTGGTATTTTCATATTCCTCATTTTTATTTATTCATTTTAGTAAGTGGCTCATTCATTGTAATTTTTGCGGTCGTTTCGATTAGTTTTCTGTTCATACATTTTGTTTTCGCGCTACAGTTGGTTTAGTTGAACTTTTTGTTATATGTCGCTGTAATTTACAGTGCTCATATTTTCTGCTAGCCATGGCACATTTAAGCTTAACTGTGTGCTCTCTAGGGATGTCAGACCATAATTTCTGTGATAAGTTTTGTACGCTGCATTTCGAAGCCTGAAACCGTTACTCCTTTAGTGGGCACCGTTGAAACACGTATACTGCATCCACAAATATTTTTAGCTAACGTCTAAAATGGCGCCTTTTGTTCCCAACGTCTATCTTACTTCTGTAATGATGCCAGAGCTTTTTCCAAAATTTTTTTCAGTGAGAAATGTTCCAACAGAGGCATGTTGTAAGAACGTTCCTAAAAGTTTCATTTTGTGAGCAATACACTTCAGCAACTGTGATTTTGCAAGCAATTTACGTTCTTTTTTCATTACGCATTCTTGGCTCGGTGGGCCAAATATTATTTTGCAGTTTTGTTTTGTTCTTAGTGATTTCAACACATTGGAGACGATTTCCTTTAACTGTGGTCTTAAGTAGCGCTACTGAACGATTGTTTTGAAACGAAGGGAGACACACACCAGGTGCTTGATGCATGCCTTCTTTCCTGCTTGGAATGCTGTGTTGGAGCAAGATGGCGAGTTGGGCCTGATGGTTTACGTTCATGTTTGGAAAATTTGGTTGAAGCACGCTGAAAAAAAAATGTGGACAGTAGAAGTGGACAGGAGTAAGTGCTGTCCTGTCCACTTCTACTATCCATGTCTTTTTGTTGTGTTGCTGTGTTGGCTGTGGCTCGGTGTAGCGTCTTCTCATCCACCTATCGGATTGGTAGGGCAGATTCATCAATGTGCGATAACTGCAACTGCATAGAGACTATCGATCATCATTTGTGCCGCTGTATGCTATTTCAAACACATCGCCGGACTCTCCAGTGTGCCTTCAGGAGACTTGACGGTCGGCCTTTTCCCGAAGGAAAGATCTTGGGAGTCTGTCTTCATAGCAGATCAGCCCAGAAAACCACACGAGCCCTCCTGCAGTACTTCAAGGCACCAAACTGAGTGACCACCTGTGATACACTCCTCTGTGTGTGTGTTGTGAAATGTGTCTCTTTCTCTCTATTTTTACTCCCTCATTCTCCTCCCATGAGTAGGGTAGTAAACTGGACGCTATTTAACCTCCCTGCCTATCCTCTGTTCCTTCTCTCTCTCTCTCTCCTTCCTACAAGAAAAAAGTTCAGCGGAAAATGAAGCGTTGAGGAAACGTTTCATCATGAATGCTTGTCTTCGTCAGGGCCCTGACGGCAGGGGCGTAGCCAAGGGGTTGGGTGGTTCAAACCCCGCCCCCCCCCCCGAAAATTTTCTATTTTGTTCGTGTTTATATACACGCACACATACAAACACACGCACGAACATATATAAAGTATGGTTGAAACCCCCCCCCCCCCCCCAAAAAAAAAAAAAAACTTTTCTGGCTACGCCCCTGCCTGACGGAAACTAGTCCCCTTGTCGAGTCGTTGGCTTCAGCGACATTCCCTTTTCGACAATTTCTCTTCACTTTATCCTTGCGTTTGATTAAGTAAAGCCAATGAGTCGACGCTTACATATTGCAGAATGGCTGTGCCAGATCCTAAATTTTGTCATATTGCACTGTTAGTTGTTTGACAACAATTTTGTGAATGATGAATCATGCAACAAAAAGTGTTCTTGAAGGTTGGATACTATGTAGCTGCATTTTAATTACCGCGATATTTTGTATTCTTTTGCCGCTTCTGAATAATATTATATAGTCGCATGCTATATCTCATTTCGTGGTTTTTACGTTTCTATGCTGTACAGGAATCGTTGCTGTTTTACATAATAAATTATGACGTGACCACTTTTGTCTGTGAATCTACTGAGCTCTCACTCTGTAATAGTAATTACGGAATAAAGTAACTGTAATTACTATAACAGAGGGGGCTTCCTAAAAACGTGCACTAATATAATTGCATGCGCAAAAACAAAACAGCTAAAAGAAAAGAGATCCTGCATGACGTCTTAAAAACGTTTAGAAAACGTCTTTTCAAAGACGATGCAATGGGATATTTTTATTTTTAAAATGGAATTTCTTGCGACGTTTTTAAAACGTTTTCTAGATCGTCTTAAAAACGTTTAGAAAACGTCTTTTCAAAGACGATGGAATGGGATATTTTTGTCTGTTTTAAAAATGGGATTTTTTGCGACGTTTTTAAAACGTTTTTAAAACGTTTTCTAGAACGTCTTAAAAACGTTTTTTAGATCGTCTTAAAAACGTTTTCTAGATGGTCTTAAAAACGGATTCTAGCCGGACATTAGACGAGATATAAAACGTTTTCTAGACCTTTAGCTTCTATTCCGTGACGTTTTCTAAACGTTTTTATCGTCTCGGATAAACGTTTATAAAACGTCAATTATCCGTTTTGTGCTACCTGGGTAGGCATCTCGTGTCCTGTACGCCTGCCGGGAAGTATGCATTAACAAAAGAAAAAGGAGAGCAGTTCGGCAATGTTACGTCTAACACCAAAATTTCGTAATCATTAGCCATACACTGATAAGCTATTTTGGCTTTGTGACTAAACTTATTTGATATTAAGAAGGCCAGTCCACCACCTCTGCCAGGTCGATCCAAACGAAATACTTGGTAATTTCCTAGGTAACATTTTTGACCGTCTGCAAGCCAGGTTTCTTGAATAGCAATTATATCCGGGGAAAATTGCGAAGAAATATACGATAAATCTGTGGTTGCCGACCAAATCGATCGGCAAATCCACTGCAAGATTTTTAGTGATCCTATTTTGACGCTAGAACCGTAGCAGAAACTGCTTGATCCAAGATATCTTTTTTCAAGAAGTCTTGTTTCGAGAGGTTCTCAAAAACGTCCTTTTTTGACTGGTACTTTTTCGATTTCGACTTTTGGGGAGACATTTTTGAAGGGGGGGATCTGGTGCGCTTCAGCGACTTTTGAGATTCCGTGTCCATATCTGTAAAGTCGTCAGAATAATCTGTTATAGGTTCTGGATCAGCCTGCACTACCTTCTTGGCAGGTTCAGCTTGTGAAGACACAGATCGCTGCTGAGTTGTTGGTTTTTCTATTTCTGTACTCTTTGAAACCATGGAATCCTGAGAATCCTGACATTTCATAGACACTGTACTAAGCATTTGTGCCAGCTGATTTGAAAACATTTGTGCTAAGGCTTCAACAAGATTGTTCGCGAGACGTTCCATTGCCTTTTCTGTAGCACTCTCTATGGCCTCTGCGATAACATTTCCAAATGATGCATCCATAGTAGCGACATGACGAGCTGTTACGCCTGCATAGCCTTTCGACGTTTCATTAAGTTCCTCAACTGCTTCCCTCCGGGAGCAGCGCCTGCGCTCCACAATTTCCAGTATACTCAGTTCTCGTTCTTTTGTCACACAATCTGAAGAGTCTGCCGGGTGCATTCCATTACACAAGCAGCACTTCTCTTCCTCCGAATTGCAGTCGCGGCTGTCATGACTTTCTCCACACCGACGGCATCTAGCACCTGACCTACACCCTTTTACACTGTGGCCATAGCGCCAACACTTGAAGCATTGTAGTGGTCTCGGGGATAGGGACTCTACCTTGTAGATAAGGGGCCAGGCTTTAATCTCTGATGGTCTTACTGTACCTGCAAAAGTCACTATCACCGATTCGGTCGGTAATTTCCGATTATCAATCAGTCAATCGGCCAATCCTTGGCCGGTATAGAGGCTAGCCAAGGGGATTGCCCTTGGCCAGGCGAAGAAAAAGACATCGAGATAGTCTGACTCGCTTGCACTCAGAGAAAATCTATACCGCCCCCCAAAAGGAACTATGAAATCAAAGCAATCCAAGCTCTCTACTTATCAGGATCCTGCCGCCCGGAGACTGCGCCTGCTACCGAAAATAAGTCCAGAATTTCTGCAGGTGTCAGGCTCGTATCTACCCCGCGGACTATTCCTTTCGTACATGCAAGATGTGCTGGAATAAACGGGCTCACCGGATGCGTTGCGAACTCCGAACAATTCAGCAGCTCTCGGACGCAATCCTGATCTGGAGAGCAGCAAAGGATACCACCTCGACCAAATTGACGGACCTCAGTGATCTTCTGGAAGCGAGAAGAGGCTTTCCGAAGTTCCACTTGAATCGCCTTCGGATTTTTCATCGGAATAGTACCTCCATCGGTCGGTACCATAGCCACAGGGACATTCTTGACTCCACTGCATACAAAGGAATCAATCGGCCAATCCTTGGCCGGTATAGAGGCTAGCCAAGGGGATTGCCCTTGGCCAGGCGAAGAAAAAGACATCGAGATAGTCTGACTCGCTTGCACTCAGAGAAAATCTATACCGCCCCCCAAAAGGAACTATGAAATCAAAGCACTCCAAGCTCTCTACTTATCAGGATCCTGCCGCCCGACCCAGGCCCAGACAGCGTCCGTTCACTTCTACGCGTGCCGTGCTAGGTTTGCAGTGACGACCCATCGAATCCTTCCCATCGAAATCCCCGACTAAGAAATGCATTCGCATTTAAAAAAACGGCATTGGCATGTTCCAGTAGGAAACGTTAGTAGAAGTAGAAGTGTAAGTGTTAGCTAAAAGCCGACTTCTTCTGTCTCTCATTCCCATTAGCAGCCATTGTTTACCTCCAAGGTAGTGCCTGGTGGGATTTCTCCTGTGCGTGATTAAACAATAAAAATTTTGTTCAAAACGCCGTTGATTGATGAAATAAACCAACGAAAGACGCCAGATGTTTTGTAAAAGCAAAACGAAAGAACGCCAGATGTTTCTAAAGCAAAACGAGAAGACGCCAGCTGCTTAACGAAAGACGCCAGATGTTTTCTAAAGGAATGGTTTTCTAAACAATGAAAATTCACAGCGTACGTGTAAAATTAAAGTGAGCTGCAAGTCGTCATAACTCATCGAACCTTTAGTATAAACGCGCCCGATCTCACGTCGGTGATGATGTACTGGGCAGAATTCACGGAAGATTCACGGTTTACCGATGAACCTCCGCAGCTTCGCCCACTCATCATCGTTCACTCCGTGGATATGCTGTGATTTTTTTCTTTCTTTCCGTCCGCGGAAAGCTGTTTTCGGGCGGAATCGGCATGGCTTCTTTCACGCAGACATGACTAATTAGCGCAAAAAAAAAATCACAGCATATCCACGGAGTGAATGATGATGAGTGGGCGAAGCTGCGGAGGTTCATCGGTAAACCGTGAATCTTCCGTGAATTCTGCCCAGTACATCATCACCGACGTGAGATCGGGCGCGTTTATACTAAAGGTTCGATGAGTTATGACGACTTGCAGCGCACTTTAATTTTACATGTACGCTGTGAATTTTCATTGTTTAGAAAACCATTGCTTAGAAAACATCTGGCGTCTTTCGTTAAGCAGCTGGCGTCTTTTCGTTTTGCTTTTGAAACATCTGGCGTTCTTTCGTTTTGCTTTTACAAAACATCTGGCGTCTTTTGTTGGTTTATTTCATCAATCAACGGCGTTTTGAACAAAATTTTTATTGTTTAATCACGCACAGGAGAAATCTCACCAGGCACTACCTTGGAGGTAAAGAATGGCTGCTAATGGGAATGAGAGACAGAAGAAGTCGGCTTTTAGGTAACGCTGCGAATTTTTTATTGTTCAACAACGCACAGGAAAAATCTCCCACCGGCACCACCTTGTAGGTCAAAGCGTGAGACTGGTTACATACTACGCTACGAGGGACGAACGGGTGCCGCTATAAGGAGCTTCGCCCCTAAAAACATCGCTGATTCCTCCGTCATAGGAATCGGTATAACACGAAAGTGAAACGTGTCACAGAATTAGTTTATTGTGTATATTGCTTTGGTATATGAGAGCAATTGTACAATGTGTACTGTTGTTTGGCAGATATAGCACCGCTTGATGTGGACGCATCGCACTCACGTTGACGCCTAGTGGCATATCTCCGTACCGACGACTAAAGCCTGTTTCACATGCGAGCGATTTTGCTCCAAGAGCGGCGCGGCTGCCGTCGTGGGAGCCCAAAAACAGGTTTTAAGAGCGACCAGTGGACGCTCGTAACGCCGGCGATCGAGATCGACGGAGTTGGAAAAATTCGCTCGCGGCAGAGCGTCTACCCAAGGTCACCCAATGGGAGAGCAGTGAAGTGGGAAGCACGGGATTGCAGGGGCGGAGTCGAGGAGCGGGCTTGTGCGCCAGGAGGAACTCGATTTTCTAGCAGACGACATTCGCTGTAACGAGCTGGCTGTGGAGAAACGCCGTTTTTTTAAATGCGAATGCATTTCTTAGTCGGGGGTTGTCCTGCGTCTCTGGCCGGCGTGCGCACAGGTGTTATCTCTCCGCGCGCGCTCCTCCTCGCCCCTAGCAACAGCTGCACCGCGCCTAGGAACCGGAGCAGGTGGTGAGCGGCGGAGGGTAAGGGAGAGGAGGAGCGCGCGGGCGTGTGATGGCGCTGGCATCGCGGAGGGTAAGGGAGGGGAGTGTACCCGGTGAGGGCGCTCGCATCGCGGAGCTCGCTCGGCGGAGAGAGAGCTTGGGCGCTCCTCTTCTCCGCGCTCGGACCTATATATATCATGCAGGGAGCGCGCGTGTACTTGGAGAAAGCAAACCCGCGGGTAACGGGTGCTTTCCACAACCATCACTGCGCATCGCAGAGGAGCGCGCCGCGCAAAAGCGGTGCATGTGAAACGAAGCCGCGTCCGAGCGTCCTGTCGCCGCTCAATCGCCGCGGGCCCCGCCACTCAGTCGATCGCATGTGAAACAGGCTTAACGCTTATGATTATGATTTAACCCTCACGGTAGCTGAAGTTCTTAACACATACGTGGACACCGCATATGGGGGGAATCCCGCGCAAATATGGCATCAACAAGCGCATAATAAACACTAATGCTCGATATGCACTCCTTCAAAGCGTCGTGAAATGCCAAGAGAAACGCTACGTGCGTGGCGTCTTCCCTCTAGCCTGGCCGTTACTTCTCACAGGGCGAGCACGGAACGCGGTGCGACAGCCAGGCGAGCGTCGGAGAGCTATTTTTCGATATGGATGGATGCTATGAGCGAGGCTTAGCCTAAAGGCTCTGTTATACTCCGACTTCCGACGCGAGCGCGCGCGAGGACGTTGCGTTTCGTCACGCCGAGCCGGCGACGCTACGCCAGGCGCAAATCGGTCTCCGCTACAGTCGAGCCGGCTCCAACGCGCGGTGCGTTCGCATCTCGAGGAGCGCATGCGCAGTAAAGCGAAGAACGCGCCGCGCCACCTGTCGGGAACCGACGAAACAGCCCGCAAAGCAGGTTTCTCTACATGCGAGTCTGGCGCGAAATGCAGCAGGATCTATTCGGAGCCGAGCGCGCCAGCAGCCGTCGGCCGCGTCGGTGGTCAGCCGACGCCGGACTGTAGAGGGCTGTTTTGTAGCGTTAGCTACACTTGCCTAGCCAGAGCAGGTTCCGCGGGGGTCATCATGAGCCGTGCTGCGCATGCGCGCGCGACTCGCCGCTGCTGCTCTGCTCATTCGAGAGGGGTGACGTCGTAGCCATGGCGCGCGCAGCTATTAGATGCGAAGTATCTTAAGGCGGAGCTCAATCCGGTGGTGGTGCGCGGCGTGACCACCCTTACTGCGCATGCGCATACACTCTCCACACACCTCCTCTCCACTCCCCCTCACCATTCCCCCTGTCATCTACCCTCTCCCATTTCCCCTCTCCACTCACCCTCTCCCCTTCCCCTCTCCACTCTTCCTCTCCCATCTCCTCTGCCATAACCCTCTCCACTTCACCTCTCCCCTCCCCCTTTCCACTCTTCCTCTGACACGCGGGCTAGAGATGCCGAAATTCTCTCCTGCGCAACGCCGCGATGAGCTCGAGCGCATGCGCGTCCCCTCCCCTTCTCTCTCCTCTCCTACGCTGCCCCCTCTCACCCGCCTGTCGACCGCGTTTCCCGCTCACCCTGTGAGAACTAACGGCCAGGCTAGATGGAAGATACGACGCGCGTAGCGTCGCTCTTCGCGTTCCACGACGTGAGCTCGGTAGCATGCCCAACGAACGCCAACGGAACGCGATCGTGCAAGTGCTCCGGCTTCGCATCTACTCATGGTCCCCTTTAGCGGGAGATGGTGTATTCGCCTTCGCTGTGCAGTCGCCGTCTGACAGTGCGCTGGTGCCGCTTGATAGCGCCTCTGACTGGCGTTTGCAAGTGGGTAACGCCATGGAGAAGGAGAGCGCAAATGCTGCTCAACGGCGCAGAAGAGCCGAGAAGCTTATGTCATCGGATCCCGAAGTAGTTGCCTGGCAATTAGCGCTTCAGCGTAAGAAGAATGAACAGAGGAACGCTAAACGTGCTGCGGAAAGCTAAACGTGCTGCGGAAATCTGGAAAGCTCAGAATAATCAGCTGAACCTTTGCTAACGCTACGTATATCCTGGCACAGCCGAGCTAAGCCACTGTTTTGCTTACGTAACGTCGCCGCGACGCGCGCGCGCGCGCCGACGTTACGCTGGAGAGTATTAGAGCCTGAAAGCGGCCACCTCACGGTGTGTTAAAATGTTGACGAAGTAAACTTGTATTGGAAACGCTCCGAATGGGACGGTCGTAGCAACGGCGCTTTTAAATGCGAATGCATTTTAAGGCCCGAACCAGGGCTGGGCAGTATCGCGATACAAGAGTATCGCGATAGTATTTCAGAGCTACTTTTTAGTAACTGTATTTCTGTATCGAGGTACATTTGAAAAATGTATTTCTATCTCAGTAGTGAAATACAGTTACGATGTATCGCCTGTATCGCGATACTATGCAGGACATGGGTATCTCGTTACATTGCTTTTTGTGTCGGAAATGAATCGAGGCTTGTTTCCAATGGGGGAATGGCGTTTTTTTTTTCTTTTTTGTGCCAAGACAAGCAAAGGCGCGCCGCCGGTCGCCGACAGATAGGGCGGCGATGGTTTCCCCTCAAGCACAGAATGGTACATGTGGTAAAGCGCGCGACGACGCAGACGGCAGAATCGCGGGGGCAGTGTTGTCGGCCTCTGCCGACGAAAGTCGCTGTCTCTCAAGGTCAGTGCAGCACGCCTAATATTTTTCGGGTGGCAAGCCATTACTTCGCGACCCCCACGCGGATACCGCCTTTGGAAGTACCGCCTAAAGCGGCGGCACTTCCAAAAGCAGTTCCTGTAGTCGCGGCGCAAATGACTACACTCTTATTCAAGTCCCGTATAACGTCCGGCACGTAAACGGCCCATTTTTATTCCACCACAAGGTACTCCATATAAGCGGCCCTTCAACCACCATTAAGCGTGACAAATTCTGCGGTGACGGGCTGGGCCCGCTATATGCGGCCGCGAGCGGACGCAACGCTTATATGGGGCCCGGTGTTTATTGACGCGAAAAGGTCTCGAGCGGACGCAACGCTTATACAGGGCCCGTTGTCTTATGCGGAAAATTGAGATCGGCGCCGCGGCGAGAAGCGAGAGAGAAACTTATATATCAACAGCGCCAAGCGAGCGTGCTCAAGGCTCGAAGTCCACGTTGACGTCGTGTAGTGTTTCCTGTGTTGGCGCCGAATGCGGCCGGTGAACTCGAGATAAAGCCAGCGCCTCCCTGACCTTCGCTGATCGTATCTTATTACGTGAGAAGCACGTGCGTTGGAAATACAGCGGCCGTGCCGAGCTTCGTCAGTCGCCTCTGCTGCCTCGTTCGCCTAGTTCGCCTCGCAACGTTTTTATTGCGACAATTATATGGACAGTCTCGGCTGGATTTTGCCGTCGCCGTCGCCGCCGTCATGCACCGTATATGTAAAGGTATGTATATATATCTAAAAGACCCACAGAAAAATAATTCAGAAAAATGCTTCCGAAGCGCGGAATCGAACCAAGGACCTGTTGCTCCACAGCGAGTGGCGCTATCCACTACGCCACGAAAAGCAGATCCTCTACGTAGCTAACGGCGAAAGTTATATACACACCCTTTATCGCTGTACGGACTCAGAGACGGCAGGCGATAATAAGCGTTTCTTCATTACCAGCGAGATGGCGCTAGGAGCGCGACAGGCGCATTTAAAAGTCGTCGGCGAGCGAGCTCGCTTCTTCTTATATTCGCGCAGGGAGAACCTTGCCCTTCCGCTGTCTGCTAGCACGGTTTTCTCGTGGTGAGGGGAAGAGTAATGTTTCAAGCTTTCACCGTGATGTCCGCGCTCATGTTACGGAGCGCACGAAAGTCATTCGAGCTCAAGGGACGGCGCTAAACGAACAAACAGAAGATGAGCGCAAACTATCAAGTGTCACAGCTCGACACTTGAAGCACGCTAGTTTCCTTTGCTGCTTGGGCCGCCTTTGCAACAGGAGCGCTGTTCAAACTGAGAGTATCCATTGACGAGCCCCACTTCGTATAGTATTAACTTCTTGCTATGGCATTCATTGCTTCGCCCTTGCGGCGAAACTGTGACTTTTTGTTTAAAGTATACAAGTTCGTATTGTAGACGTGCCTTTGTTTCTGTTTACTCGTGAATACGCAGTATTATCACGCAAACAACGCCCGCGACGTCTACAAATCAACGTGCGAAGGAAGTTTTTGTGGTATCGGACGTCGAACGCGACGCCCGGAGAACAAAGGGCACGGCGCCCGAAGCGCCGGCCGGGAGGAAGAACAGCAGCAGCCGGTAGCCAAGCGGGAACTGATTTATTTAATACAGTGCCGCGCATATATGTACAAGGTGGCGCCCTCTAAGGGCAAAAATACTTTTTATGAAACCGAAACTGGAACTCACATACCACATCATCCCCCCCTAGAATGAGAAGGACATGTGGGCTTTAAATCCTTATACAGTGATTAATGACACTTACACTGTATACAACCTTAACAGTAGACACCTTAACATCCCCTCCTCTTTTGTTGTAACGTCCAATTGGTGAAAAGGAACCGGCACGACAAGGGAACAAAAGCAAAGTACACAGCGTACTCTAGCTGAAGACACTGATACAAATAAAATACAACACAGAATTCACAGCATACCAGTGTGCCAAGTGGCAGAACTGATAACATTTATATAATGAATAGATGCACAGCATATACACAAGAATGCACAAGTATGGCACACTGACTTCAACAAGTAAGTGAAAAAAGAAGAATTTAGGACACAAAGTCCTTAAACCTGGACGGTTTCTTACGCAACCGTTTCGACCGTCGAGGCGCATTTCGTTCTGAAGTGCTCCCTTGCGGAGCAACAAGTTGTGTATCTTCTGATGAGCCTAGTGGCTCAGTTACGCGCTGCTCAGGCACAGCTGAGAGCGTAGAGGAGTAGCTAGAGTCAGATGACTCACTTAAGCGTCCCTCAGTAGTGGCTGGGGACGGAGAAACTTCACGCGAAACATGGGAACCCAAAGGTTCGGAAGCATGTCCGTTAGTGTTAGAAAAATTACTGGCATGGGGACTGGGCTCGTCAGTCCAGTATTGATACGGAGCCTGAGAAGAGTCTGAGGACTCTGAAGCGTGCTCGGGGCACGGAGAAACATCATGGGGGCTGGACACCACAGCCGAACGTTGAGAAGGTGTCTGTAAGGAGCCCGGTGGCTCTACTACGCACTCAGTAGAAGTATGATGGCTGGGCACCACAGCCGGACTTTGAACCGGTGCCGTTAAGGAGCTCTGTGGCTCAACTGAAGGCATACGAGACGAAAGAGAAGCATTTTGGCTGGGCACCACAGCCAGACATTGAAATGGTGCCGCGAAGGAGCCCTGTGGCTCAAGTACACTGTCATTAGCAGGAAAGTAAGCATTGCCCTTGCAAGAACCGTCAGAACAAGTATGACAATAATGAGCATTTGCAAGATCGGCATGCATGTACCGTTGACTATAGAACACTTGACTAGGTATGAAAAATGAATTCTGAGGGGCATTAGGCAGCGGTAATTCACGTTCACGAGCAGTGCGAAAAAATTCATCGCGACACATGTTCACCTGGACAATAGGGGCACTGCCGTTCGATGAGCTCGCCCTTGTGATGACTGCATGAGCCTCTTGTTGAGTCGGGGCATCAGTCCCTTGCCGAGGAAGCCGGCACGGGCGCCGGTGGAACCCGGATGCCACTGCTGGCACGCCCTGTCGACGACCATGCTGAAGCAACGTATGCTCTGCAGGACTGGAGTCCGAAGTGAACGGACGATGAGGCTCCAACGCTGCATTGACGGGAAGTGCCGATGGCTCGACGACGGAACAGGAGAGAGTCTCACCCTCGATGATAATCTTCAGGGCTCGGATGGCATCTAACCCCAGTAGTGAATTGCCTTTGTCCGTAACGTAAAAGGTAATGGAGGCGTCGTTGCCGCTGTAGGAAACGGAAGCCTTGAAGTATCCATAATTCACGATGGCTTGTTCCGAATAGTTCTTCAGGATAACGTTTGATGGAAGAAGCTTGATGTTCGGGAAGCACCGCTTGTAATCTTGGACGTTGAGTAGCGACACAGCCGCTCCAGTGTCGATGAGCATATTGAAAATGGATCCATTGATCCGTACGGGAAGATGAAGAAGTCCGCTAGCGGTGACCGGTTCGTCCACTTGTAGGACAGTAACTGTATTGGTCACCGTTGATGTGCCCTGATGACCGGTCGGAGACTCCGAAGTAGAGCGGCAGACCCGCGCGAAATGGCCACGACGTCCGCATCGCGAACACGTCCGGCTCCTGGCTGGGCAGGCGGCGGAGTTGGCCCAATGCCGCGTCGATCCGCAGCGGTAACAGGCACCCGCGCGACCCGGCGGCGCAGCTGGAGAGGAGGTGTCCGCAGCAGTGGTGGGCGAGGAGGTGCACGCAGACGAAGTCCCGCCGGCGCCATCTTGCGGAGAAGCTTGGGGAGGACGGCCACCATTTGGCCCGCCATTTTGAAGAAATCGGCGAGTTGCGCCGCCATCTTGAACAGTACGCGACGACACGGCGTCGACTTGAACTCCGGAAAGCTGTAGTAAGGCGCGATCGACGCGCTCCTCCTCCTTGGCAATGTCGAGCGCCTTCTGTACGGTGAATTCCTTGCCCAATTTGTAGAAAGTCCGTTTCAGGTGCGGCGACGCGATGCCAGAGACGATCTGGTCATAAGCAAGGAGATCGCTCGCCGCGCCGAATTCACAAAGCTTGGCTAGTCGGCGCACTTCTTGGATAAATTGGACCGCCGACTCGTCCGGTCCCTGGCACAGGCATTTGAAGCGGGCGCGCAGGCACGCCGCGTCCGGTTGGGGGTCGAAAATTTGGCTGAGCAGCGCAAGGGCTGCGTCGTACACGTTCGGCGTCTCCTCCTGAGTTGGCCGGTCGGCTCCCGGCTGCTGCTCATCTTCGGCGGCACGCAGATAAGTGTTCAGTCCCTCGACGCCTAAGGCGTTCAGAAGCAGCGCCTTCTTGTGTTCCGGCGAGGCGTCCCTGGCTGCGGCGTCGATGTATACCTGCAACACAGGACGCCACTGTCTCCATGGAATTGGTGGTACGCCGGGGCACTGGAGAAACGGAGGCGGAGGGATAGCGGCGTTCATGCTTGCCGAAGAGAGCGTCGAGCAGAAAGTTCAGGAGAGACGTCAAGCGTGAGTAGGCCTAGTGACCGACACCGGCACGAAAAGTCAGAAATGTAGAAGTCGAACGTGTAAAATACAGCAGTGGCGGGGTATCAGGCAAGGGTGCTGGGACGACAGCACAATAAGAAGTCTGGATGCCCACCTTATCTCTTGATTTACGCGGATCCGTCAAACTCGTCGCCAAATGTGGTATCGGACGTCGAACGCGACGCCCGGAGAACAAAGGGCACGGCGCCCGAAGCGCCGGCCGGGAGAAAGAACAGCAGCAGCCGGTAGCCAAGCGGGAACTGATTTATTTAATACAGTGCCGCGCATATATGTACAAGGTGGCGCCCTCTAAGGGCAAAAATACTTTTTATGAAACCGAAACTGGAACTCACATACCACAGTTTTCACCTTTGATCGCGTTCTCTCCCTGCTCACGCTGCTGACTTATTCCCCCTATACCAGGGGCGTAGCCAAGGGGGGGGGGGGGGTTGGGGGGGTTCAACCCCCCCCCAACCCGAAATTTTTCTGTTTTGCTTGCGTATATATACACGCACACATACAAACGCACGCACGAACGTACATAAAGTATGGTTGAACCCCCCCGAAAAAAATTTCTGGCTACGCCCCTGCCCTATACAGTTCTCTCTCCCATGCGCGTCGAGCGGTGTCCGTCTCTTTTGCGCCCGCTCCTTGCGTGGTCTATGTTTTCGTTGAGAATTCGGTCCCGCGATCGTCTTGGCGTGCTACAACGTTTCGGCAGTGCCGATCAGGCCCTGCTGCGTGGGATGTACACCTCTACCGACGTCAAAGGCATTCAGAGAAGAGCGTGCAGTTATGATGACACGTGTGAGTGCGATGTGACTGTGAGTGCATCAGATTGGATTGCTTGCGTACAGTACAGCCGCCAGCCAGGGGAACCAGGCGTGCCCCATCAACTTGCCTGGTGCTCCTACTGCGGGCACTGCCCCGTGAACCATGCACGACTGGGTGAGTTTATTTCGATGCTCCCAATTTTGTGTTGTGCTGTTAGAAACAAAGCACCGCTCCTAAGGAGTCTCTATAGATCTGTGAAAGGCGCATCGGTACAGACTCTTGCCCGCACATTTTCTTCGAAAGGCATGAAGGTCGCAAACTGTCAGAAAGCGAAACACTGTTGCTCACTATTATGTGGTTCGCGAATCAAGAACAATATCATGCAGCATCTACAATTGTGCACCTGAAGCGGATCTATCTCTCATATATTGCTCAAAAACGGAATCAGTATTGTACGTGCATGACTGTCGTAAAACGTTCGTAAACAATGTAACTATTTATCCGCGTTTAGGTACTGCAACAGATATAACTTAGATATTTGTTTCTGGTAGCGAGTTGATAAATTACAATTAAGTCTATAGCTAGCTCATTCCATTGAAGA
This sequence comes from Rhipicephalus sanguineus, assembly GCF_013339695.2. Taxonomy (NCBI): domain Eukaryota; kingdom Metazoa; phylum Arthropoda; class Arachnida; order Ixodida; family Ixodidae; genus Rhipicephalus; species Rhipicephalus sanguineus. The sequence continues at coordinate 29,579,782 of NC_051180.1, forward strand.
ATTTTCTTTAGCACGACAATTTTGTCACAATTATGCAGCAATTTTCGTCGCAGCATATGAAATTTAAAAAAAAGCTGTTCTATGTCTGACCAGACGACAAATACATGTTTGTCAAGACCACGTTGAAAGGAGATGTTCAGGGTAATTTTATGCCCAATTATGCTATATGCAAACATAAAATACTTTTGAATACAAGAATGTTTTTCTGCAATACAGCTTTAATTTCAATGAAAGAAAGACAATATTCAATAAGTAGGTGGTGGCACCACTCTCAGACGTGTGCATTGACAGCCGAAAGGACCTGCAAAGTTGTGATATTAGTCTATATACAACAGCACCATTCACTGCATGCATCTCTGTACACAAAGTGGGCCCTTTGAGTCTGCTGAAGTACTGTGACATTGACTTTGAATGTAATTTGTATCATGCACTCAACGAAAGATTTTATGTCAAATTTCAGTATTAGAACATCCATGTAGATTGAAGTTTGTTTCCTTGGTGCTGCAAAGAATATTGATACTAGCCTATGCGTAGCCACCTTACATGCGTAGCCACCTTACATGATGAGTGGGAACTGCTATGTATCCCAGTGTGGGCATGGCCTTTAGTTTTTCAATGTGGACTCTGTCGCTACGTCCACCTTGTTTGTAGCAGAGTTCCTTTTCTGCAATTGAATAGGGCCCAGTCAATTCCTTTGTTTAAAATAATTTAGGATAGTTCAAGTACATCTGTATGCACAAAGGCGTACACACATAAGCAGTCATGTAAGTCAAGGTAGGCAATCCATTCGGGCCTTTTTGATGGTCCTGTGGTACTTCCATTTCCCAACAGAAAGAGAAACCAGGTATTTCTAGGTTTGCCTGTGAGCGTGACACTACAGCACTCAAGTTTAGTGCAAAAGGACATGCCAAACACACATGCCATTTGTCACCACCTTTGATATGCCATCATTGAGAGGTGGCTACAGGCCTCCATTTCAGCCTACTATTGAAGCAAGCCAAGGCTCTGCTTTCCGTAACTTATGGTCTCAGTACACTCATTTGGCTGCTGTTTTTACCCATTTTCATGGAACAGATATATGATATGAACATTGCGTGCGAAACACAAAGAAACGCTTGCTTACACACTTGTGAGATCTGACATTGTACCTGTGGCTGCTTTGAATGCATTAGCAAAATTTCAAGCAGTGGCACCTATAGCTGTCTATCTGGGTTGCTGAAACTGCTTTATTTACTGTGGCATAAACCACGCCCATAAAAATCTCAATTTATGCACGGTTTTGCATATAAAGCTTGCAATATTTTAGTGCTGGCATTCATGCATTCATTACCTCTGAATTGTTAGCTTTTTGTATGAAGATGTGCTGTGCAGAACATAAAACATATATTAGATGTATTACCTTTTTCCAGTATCTTGCAGCTATCCATGGGTTGCCAGGGCCCATGATTGTTTGGTGCTCGGCAACAAAGCTTATTTTTTGGGCTGAGGACGAGCGTGTTACCCTGAAAGATGACTGCACGCTTGAAAAGACAGTTTTCTTGTGTTTGACCATACACTATATAAAGGATGTTACCTACCCGTCTGCTTTCACCCAAACATTGGGGCTAATTCGAAGTTTGCTGCACAAGGAAGAGAGTTTTCCACGTTGCTGGGCAAGCAGTAAACTGCTGAAGATTCTCGTCAAGCTCAAGGGCAACGCCTAACTTAGGTTCTTTTTTGTGCAGTTTTATTTCATTTGTGTGCTTTTGGTTACATTGTTGGGCTGGATAGATAAGGCTGCTGGCTAGCTGAATTTTCACAAACTTTAGAGACATTTAAGTTTGTTTTATGTTCATGCACTTTTCAATGCTCTTTCTTTTGAGGATTCCTGAGTAGCAGGTACACTAGCATTGGAATCTGTGGCAGACATCATGTGCAATAATAACTGTATGTGTATGTGTGTGTGTGTATGTGTGTGTGTTCATATATACATATTCATTGTTCATTTTGTAGGTTTCCTCGGAGTATAACATAGACAGTCATCGTGTTATTTCTGATGCATGTACTATGAAAAGTCCTATTTATTAGGGCATTATATTAACATATCACTTGTCGTTCATGCACAGCTGATACCCATGTTTTGAAATTTTATTAGCCACTACCTATGGAAAAGCTGCGTCCTCAAACTTCAGGCCTACTAATATACAGGGTATCTAGTTTAGTCATACATTTGTGATAAATCATAGTACCTACGTGCACTAGACAGCTCAAGATATAGAACAGAATTTTTTTCACTGTGTATTCTACTCATATATTGCAAATTAAGTGCCAGAAACAGGCAGGAAGCACACCTCAAGCCCTTCGTCTGTTTCCAAGGCTACATATATGGCGTCGAGCAAGGCCCACTTACTTGCAATACTTCTTTGTTACTCAAGTCAATTCTGTGTTGTCTTGTGTTTAAGTAATTATAATTGAAGGGATTTAGGTAGCTGCTGCCATTTATGTGGTGCAATTTTCTATGTATATATTGACCTGCACTCTGCAAGAAAGTAGAGCTTTTCTATGTATAGGCATGCTGAAACTCAAGCTAGGTCATTATCAATTAATTCTCGTCAGATGAGAAGGCCTGAAACCCCTGAAGCATAGAAAAACAACAATCGTTCTGTTCAATTATTTGATCACCTCTTTCGCAGTTGTTTTTTTTTCCTTGTTTCTGTAAAAGTGTAAGATTCACTTATTAGTTTACAAATGCTGTATTGGTGTATACATTGTTGCACATTTTTGTTTGTAATTGAAAATAAAATATGTCAAACTACAAAAGTGTGCACTGTGTGTTCAGGCTTACTGACTGTGCAAATAGAGGTAAGTCATGCTGTTTGGAAAAAAAAAACTAGTTAAGTTATGCAAAATATTTATAGCTGTTACTGTCTAGAGAAGGACACAGGTGACTTGTGAGATCACAGGGCCAGTGATAAGATGCATGATTAAAGCATTGCAGAAGGCATCAATCCATGCATGCAGATGATGGTACCGAGAGTTGCATAGCAATTGTGGTCATTACTGCTAGAGAAACTGGTTAGGAATTTCAACTGGAGAGTTTTGAATGCACAAACTATATGTCAGAATGAAACATCCATTACAGTGCTGCATTACTGAAGTTGTAAGACTGTTCATAAAGAAAATTTTTACTGATAACCGATAGGCCACTGACTGCTGTTTGGGACACAACTGCAAGGAAAGTGCACACGTTCAAGGCCAAATTGCTAAGGTAGCTTGTTATAAAATAACAAGTGGACTGCCCCCTTATTTGTTTTGAAAGGATACGTTCATGAGATCCAGTTAGGTTAATCTGATCCAATAGCAGCTTTCAAAACCATTTCAGGGAAACTACTGCCGAGAACCTTTAGGGGGCCATTATGTGCACAGGTGCTGAAGTGGAACACGTGGAGGTTGAGAATTGAGCAATAAGGAATATGGCGTATACATTAGGGTGACTTCATTTTTACATTCATTACTTTGTTCACACAATGCCCTATTACTCCAACAACAGAGCATATAGGTGAAAAAAAATTCGGCAGATCCCACGTACCGTGGAAGTCGATGTTATGCGAAGCATGCGGCGGGAAGGGGACTTTGGCGTAATTTTTTTTACTGAGCGATACGTTACGAAATGATGCTAAAGATTTGTATAAATTTTATACGCACACATATATGCTGAAAAGCCGTATGTGTGTTATAAACCAGTTCTTTACAGTTGGGTAACGCTGCTAACGGCAACGTGGGTATTACCAACACCAGAAGCGGTAAGCTGATATGTAGTGCTTATACTTGTCCGTTATGTGGAGAAAGCACACACGTTTCACGAACCCGTGTGCATGTGTAGAAGGGGTTCCTAACAGTTCTTGAACAAGGTCAACATCACCGCGATCAGTGAGCACTAGACGCTGGTGATGTCTGTTATCGGATCCGGTCGCGATCGCTGTGGCGAGGGGTCCATGTGTAGTGAAGTATGAGTTATAGTACAGCTGTTAGAAATCGTGGATGCCTCGGTCATTTCGTCGACAAATTGTCTGCATATAGAGCCGGCGACATGTCGGAATATCAAGTCACCCATCGCGTTGGTGAGCTTTAGGCCGTTGAGACTGGTACGCCTAGATAGGGCAACGTAGACCAACATCAGTGGATGGTACTTGTCGTATTCGTAGGCTACCTGGGCGTATGTGACCTACGTAGCCTAGTCTACAAAGCGGCTGCCAATCAATCTGTCATCATCCTCGGTCAGCATGAGGCCATCGCCCAGCCTCGTAAGAAATGAAGAGGACACTGCGTCGTTCAGGCGGACTAAGTGCACTTTACGCTGCGATGATGTGAATAGCATACGTAACTTCCGTTAATGTATTCCTCCGGGGTCGAGCAATGCTTCAATATAGCTTGCTGAATCATAGGAATACAAATGTAATGCTTATTAGACTGCTATGAAATCGGAGCCAACACTGGAATCGCGGACGTTAATCTGATATGACGCCTGTATTGTAGGAATACATATGTAGTGTTTAATGCTTTCTTGTAAAATTAGATACCCAGCACCACAACCACAACTGACGTTGCACTGACATTACGCCTGCATAGCTGTTTTTCCAAACCAGTTTGCAGACCTGGCGTGGCTTTGTGGTGGAATACCTGATTGCCACGCAGAATGCTTGGGTTCGATTCCTGCTTGGATCCTGATTTTTATTCTTTCCATTCGTCGGGTCAACGCTGCCGATGTCGGTTTTAACGCTCTAGCATTTAAATTACTAATGTCTGTTCTCGCCGTTCCTGGGTAGATATAAATTGTCAATCACCTGTGGCGCATACCCGTACACCGCGGCCGGTGGTAAACGGCTATGTGCCACACGTGCCTGGAGGAAAGGGTTTGACGACGCACGCGGCAGGATTTTCACGTTATTCATGTCATGACCACACAGTCATATTCGTCAAGTCCTCTTACCCTCCCATGCTAATTTTGGTCTACCCCAACTTAAGGAGGCGATCACGAGAGCACCCAGACGTAGGCGGCTAGATAGATAGATAGATAGATAGATAGATAGATAGATAGATAGATAGATAGATAGATAGATAGATAGATAGATAGATAGATAGATAGATAGATAGATAGATACGTAGATAGAAACGCTCAAAGTGCCAGAGGTTCGCTAAGAAATGCTTCGCATTTAAAACCCTTACGATGCATCCTATTGTATATGTATTGACGTGTGTGCTCTGCAGGTGAGAAAGACAATGGCGACATCAGTGGACATCAATGCCTAGTGGGTCTTTGGGATTTTGCCGAAGACATCATGTTTGTCCTTCATGATGAACCGGCAGTGCAACCACACATGGACTTAGGAAAGAAGGCACACAACAGAGTGCTGTGTTTTGTGCACCTTTCCTCTGTCCGTGTGTGGTTGTGCTGCTGGTTGATCATGAAGGACAACCAACTAGCCCAAGTTTCAGTCTTGTTAGACATGTTTGCGCCTGTCATTTTTTTGTGTCAACAAGCTGTCCTACTCTTGTAGAACTTTTCACAGTCTTGTGTTTGCGTTGTACCGTGACAATGTTCTCTATATTTTCTCTCATGGCTCTGCATCTCATTGTTCTGCTCAGTGTGCAGCAGCATAACATGTTCCTTCATTCACTTAATGCACTAAATATTGACATGGGTACTCGAAGAAATGGCACAAAATGTAACAACAATTAGCGTTGCCAGATGAAACACTTAAATGCTACAGTTCTGCAGTAATGGGTGAAGGGAAGGGCTTGAAACACAGAATGGAAATAAGGGACCCATGCATACATAAATAAGTGCCAGTCTGGCACAGTGATGGATTTGGACACAATGCCTAACTTACTGCAAAGATATGTCTCAACACTGCGAGGGAAAGGTCATGTTTTGAAATGATGCGAGAACAAGAACAAATACATTACAGGTCTCAACATTTAGTCAAGGACAAATCTAGTACTTATGCGAATACCCTTCATGCGGCACGATGTCTGAGAGATGGTGTGCCGTGGTTACTGCCATGGAAGTGGGCTGCATTTAAAGGATAATATCGAAGAATAGATCGCTGGGCAAGTTGGTAATTCATGACTACAAAGAACTGCGCGAAATAAACTGGCACAAGGAAGACCCTTGTCCGTGCGTCTGTCCTTGTGCCAATTTATTTCGCGCAGTTCTTCGTAAAAAAGAATAATAGCTGCACATTTAGACGTGTATATCTGCATGCTTATGTGAGCGCTATATGAGCTGCTAATACTGAAAAAAAGCTGCAACACTTATGCTTAAACTACTACAGAATGTTTTTGTGTATAGCTAGTGTTGGTACTGGCAATAAATCTTGAATTCTCAAGCACAGTTTGTATTAGCTGCTATACTAGCCAAAGCTAAGGATGTTGTATGACAGCTGATATTTAAATAAAGGTGCACGTAAAGCTACATGGTATGGAACAGGGGCGTAGCCAAGGGGGTTGGGGGGTCGACCCCCCCCCCCCCCCCCGAAATTTTCAATTTTGCTTGCGTATATATACACACAGACATGCAAACGCATGCACAAACATACATAAAGCATGGTTGACCCCCCCCCCCCCCCCCCCAACCCGAAAAAAATTTCTGGCTACGCGCCTGGTATCGAACATGAGGGAGGTTGACTGGGACACGTAAAGCTCAACATTTTTGGGTGTGCTATTAGTGTGGAAGCATGCTTTTTATTTGCAGCTCTTATTTGCAATTATGACACTTATTGAGTATAGGAATTGTTCCTCTATATCTACTATTTAGTATTATACGTTTACATGTCGTGTCCCATGATCCGAATAAAGCAGGATGCTACTGACAGCACATTTTTAAGACAGATGAATATTTATTCCTAGCAAGTCAAGATTACTGCCCGAGTTCAGCCACTTTCAGCATTTTGATAGTTTATACATTAAAGCATCGTTAAGCTCAAAGCATACTCGACTGGATTACGTGGAGTGAAGTAATGCTGGCCCTTGTCGCTCCGATCACATCTAGTAGCCAAGGAAAGAATCACTTTCATTCGTCGACAACGGGTGGAATACGAAAACAACCTTCAACCTGCCATGTTCCCCAACACAGGGCCTCCACCAGATCGCTCTTCGGCGCTGATATGCGGTCAACTGAGGCATGTTGTAGAGCTTAACATTCATGAACCTTCAAGGTGCAAAACAAGTGCATATTTAATTTGGGGTTGTTATTTAGATTTAACAGCACCCATTAAATATTAGAATGTTTCAAGTTAATCTTTGCATTATTCAGTATAATTGTTCACATGATCCTTCTGAATCCTTCAGGCCACTTCTGACTTTTGAAGAAATAGCATGGTTTTATCCTTGAAAGCTGGATCATATTGTGACTTCATTCAATTTCAAGCATTGCTAGCTTCTTTTGAGGCGACGCTTGGCAGGAAACGTATGTTCTAACGGGTGATGCAAGCGATTTCATGCGTGCTCTTTCCGCGCCAGTCATGCACTACGTTTCCTCGTTTGTGGAAGCCAAGGGGAGCATCACTTCCAACTGTCAACAACGAACGAACCACGAGAACGACCAACCTCAGACCCGCCGTCCTCCCCAGCATGACAATTCCACGGCATCGCTCGTCGGCGCCGTCAGCCTCGAGCTCAGGAAACTGCATTCTTTTTCTGGGAAGGCTCGTTGTTCTTTCGACTCAACAACGACGTTTCTTTATCGTCTATACTATACTCGGGAGAGAAATGAGCGCGCCCGTTCTGAAAGCTTGTCCGTCGCCCCGTACGCGCTGCACTACACCAAACCCATCTGTTGCGCGAATAAGCGATTATGTGTTTTAATCCGATTCCCTGACATCAACGCGACGCTTGCGAAGGACGTGGGAGACTACTTCGCCGAGTGGAGATGAGATCAGCTGACTTCCACCACCTGTACTGCGTCAAACATCGCAGAAAACTTTTCTTTGGCGGCTGGTTGCACATCAGGGCACGTTCGGCTACTGTATGATGCCGGCAAATGGAAATGCACTCGGAAACGCATCGTTCATTGTTCACCTCTGTCTCCGTGCGGGATGCGCAAGCAGTCGGACGAGAAACGTAATTCCACACACAAACTGACTGTGACTGCCCGCGAGGGTTCGCTTATCGTATACACACGCCTTATACGCGAACGATGCCTCTCATATATGCAAAATTATAGCGTTGTAGCCGATCGTAAAATCGTCCAAGATAACGTGAAGTGCATATATAAAGCCGCGGAAGTCCACCCAGATCGTGTGGCGCGGTGGCGTAGTGGTTACAGTGTTTGCTTATCACGCGGTTGGCCTGGGTTCAAACCCCGTGGTGGAGTGTGTGTGTTGATACATGGTTTGTGACTCTCTGTGCAGTGTTCTTGTGATGTGTAAATGCATATTCATGAGTTGGAAGGCTGAAAAGAACAAACGAAAAACAAAACCAGGAACACTGCAGAATCAACTACAATGTAGAAAAACTTTTTTATTGCGATAGCAATTATATGGACAGTCTCGGCTGGATTTTGCCGTCGCCGTCGCCGCCGTCATGCACCGTATATGTATAAGTATGTATATATATATATATAAAAGCCCCAAAGAAAAATAATTCAGAAAAATGCTTCCGAAGCGCGGAATCCAGCCAGGGACCTCTTGCTCCGCAGCGAGTGGCGCTATCCACTACGCCACGAAACGCAGATCCTCCACGTAGCTAACGGCCAGCGTTATATACACACCCTTTACAGCTGTGCGGACTCAGAGACAGCAGGCGATAATAAGCGTTTCTTCATTACCAGCGAGATGGAGCTAGGAGCGCGACGGGCGCATTTAAAAGTCGTCGGCGAGCTCGCTCGCTTCTTCTTATATTTGTGCAGGGAGAACCTTGCCCTTCCGCTGTCTGCTCGCGCGGTTTTCTCGTGGTGAGGGGAGGAGTAATGTTTCAAACTTTCACCGTGGTGTCCGCGCTCATGTTACGGAGCGTACGAAAGTAACTCGAGCTTAAGAGACGCCGCTAAACGAACAAACAGAAGATGAGCGCGAACTATCAAGTGTCACAGCTCGACACTTGAAGCACGCTAGTTTCCTTCGCTGCTACGGCCGCCTTTGCAACAGGAGCGCTGTTCAAACTGAGAGTATCCATTGGCGAGCCTCACTTCATATAGCATTAATTTCTTGCTATCGCATTGATTGCTTCGCCCTTGCGGCGAAACTGTGACTTTTTTCTAGAATTTTCGAAAAGTACCACATATATTTCGACCGCATATTGAGCCGTATATAAGCCGGACAGATTTGACCTGAAGCACCGCTTAACCAAATCGACGGTATGCGTTACTTTAAGCGGTCACTTTTAAACGGCCTTCTGGCAACGAGGTGGCCTCGCATATGGAAGAGCCGCATAAACTTAGGCCGCATAGGAAAGAGTCTCTTAGCCAGGGGACGCATAAAAGAGCCGTATAAGTAGGCCGCTTAAAGAGCTATTTATAAGCGTCGAAAATTTGACCTACTTTCCACCTTATATGCGTTGTTTTAAGCGGTCGTTTGCTAAGAGTGTAGAAGATGGCTATCTCTGACGCGCTTTCAGCCGCCTCTCCAATGTCAGGGTGCGTTCCTAATTGATTACATGCGTGAAACGGTCTTTGTGGTAGCAGGCTCGCCCACCGCCGGAGCCTACTTCACCTGTTGCGGCTTTCTGAAATTGGTGCTGGTAGCGTCGGTGGTGGTGACAGCTTCATTGAAGCCGACAGGGTCAGACGGCTGAGGATTCCGAAGATGGGGACAGACTTCGGATACTCAACGGTCAGAACAACCCAAGTGAGGGCGGAAGTGTTTCGGTATCTAGATGACCCGAGAACAGATATCGCCACGCTGCAGGGCAATCCGGCTATGAAGACGATATTTATTCACTATAACACGAATTTGTGCTGGCCTTCAGCGGTAGACAGACTTTTTTTCTTTCGTGAGTCTTGTGCTGAGGCTGAACCGACGCTGTTAGAAAACAGCCTATTTGAGAAGCCTACACGGCAACCTTCTCAGCAAATCAGATCTTCAAAATAAATGTGCGCTTTTTCTCAATTCACTGGTGTTCATTAGTGATTCGAGTGATTTGCTTAAAGTGTGCTATGTCTAGCATAGTTTAGTTTGTTCGACAAGTATGTCGATTTCGGTGTCCAATCCTTGTTACTGTTGCTGTGAAATACTGTATTTTTATTGCAATTGATACTTGCAATTATGTCATTATTACTAATTATATACTTTGTCCACCCCCTCCCCTGGAATGTCTTAATGGCGCTGAGGGTACTGTAATAAATAAATAACTGAACTGATCGTTTCGTTGCGCTGTAACTTTAATTACAACATTATGCTGCACTAATAGGTGTCTTGGCGTAGTATGAGCATCCTTGAAATAAAAAAAAGTATTCCAGTATCTGTATCGCTGTAACTGTAATCCGGATAACTTTATTCATCTTATTGCAAAAGTATCTCCGAAATATCCCGTTACGTTAAAGGTAAATGTATCTCAGTATCTGTATATTAGGCTTCCAGTTCATGTGTTTCGATATCTGTATTCCGGAATACTTTTCTGAGTATCTCTGCCCAGCCCTGGCCCGAACACACGTACGCGTTGCAGCGCGTCAACGCGCGACTTTTTGACGCGGCGTCGCGTCCTCTCCCTATGGGGAGAGAGGTCGCGTGGCTACGCGAAGCTGCACGCCCTCCCTCTCCACAGGGAGAGGGCGTGACGCCGCGTCAAAAAGTCACGCGTTGACGCACTGCAACGCGTACGTGTGTTCGGGCCTTTAGTCGGGGGTTGTCGTACGTCCCTGGTCGGCGTGCGCACAGATCTCTCCGCGCGCGCTCCTCCTCGCCCCTAGCAACAGCTGCGCCGTGCCTAGCAACTGGAGCAGGTGGTGAGCGGCGGAGGGTAAGGGGGAGGAGGAGCGCGCGGGCGTGTGATGGCGCTCGCATCGCGGAGCAGCGGAGGGTAAGGGAAAGGAGGAGTGTACCCGGTGAGGGCGCTCGCATCGCGGAGCTCGCTCCGCGATGCGAGTGCGGGAACTGATATCGCACGCCGTTGCCACGTCTCCCGTTCGAGACGCGTCTCCGTACAAGGACTTGTTTACCCTTGCCTACACCGGAGACGGAGTCTTTGTGGTGACCATGTACCTCGCGCCCAACCTCGCTCGGGTCGCCGTTGCCGCGAAGCTGGACGCGGCTATGGAAAGTGTGCGTGTGCGCTCCAAACCCTCTGATCCCATTGTCCTGGTCGGCGAGTTCAACGTTGACGTGTGCAAGAAGAGTGGCGAGTGGCTGGTGGAGTACATGCAGACCAAGCAGTCTATGCATTGTCTCTCTGCCGCCTCCGACAACACGTGCCCCACTACCATTCACAGGAGTTGCATTGATCTGGTCTTTACGCGAAACTGTGCCGCGCGTATGCTTCTCAATGACCCTTTGACCGTGCACTTCAGCGACCACAAGGCGGTGATTGTGGCCATCAGGTACAGCGATAACACGAACAGGTGCTGACGTATGAATAAATAATGCTTACGTGCACACTCTCTTCTCTCTTGATTAATTAATCGCACACTCATCGGGTGCACCCAAATGCATTCGCATTTCCTCACGATCCCCTTCGGGGAGGTGCGGCTTTTTTGCTGTTTTTTTAGCCTGGTGGCACAGATGTCACCGCCCCTTTATAAAAGGGACGCTCAGAGCATCCATCCATCCATCCATCCATCCATCCATCCATCCACCCAAGAGCACCGTGAGAGGAAAGCATGAAAGATAAAAGGCGCGTTCATGTACCCTCCCATATGTGTTTGGCGGCAGCTCAGTGGGCTAAACGCCCGCCAGCCATCGGCGCGGACCGAGCGGTCATGGGTTCGACTCCCGTCAACGGAACCTCTTATAGTTTTTTTATTTGCCATCTGATGGCGTTCATTTTGCTGATGCACTTCTGTGACAGAAATACGTCGTGAAAGTCTTAGGGACCCCGGCATAAAACACTTTCGTGTTAAAAATTCGCGAACTTACACTAATGTACAAAATTGGAATAGAAATCCTGTTTATTTTCAGCAGGAATGTCACAAGGTTGGAATTTACAAACGTAGGTTTACAAGCAAAAGGCAAAAAATAAAAGCTCTCTCAATGCGACTTTTGGTGCTGGTCATTCTTAGCAGACTCGCAAATATCTGCAGCCACTACCGCCTCGCCGTTTAACCTTTTCGCCGCTAATAGCTAAATCCCCGCGCAGGCGCGAAGTGCTGTGGCGACAACTGCAGACTCGCACCTTTCCCTCTCCTCACCTTCTTCACCTCATGTACCCTGTCTCTACCCATCCCCTTCTTGTAAATATTGCTCGGCAACGAAGGCCAATCTCAGTCATATTGTTACGGAGAGGAAGTGAAGGAAGACGAAGGGCTGAAGAGCCTGACTGGCGCGCGAGTGTGGCGGTCAGCCATCTTGACTCTTTTACTAATTCCTCTCTGTAAATACATATTTTATATACTCATACAACCCCGTATCATATTGTTGGAGGTGCTGGGTACTGCAGCAGGCAACGGAGCTCCGCAGCGGACGTCGCATCGCCCTCCCAACCATGGCTAACGTTGAGCCTTCTGCATCAACGTCGCCATCACCACCACTTGTTTTTGTACCACCTAAGGATCCCGGTACGTTCTGTGGGACCGATGGCGTCGACGTTGAAGACTGGTTGGCCATGTTTGAACGTGTGAGTGTACCGAACAGATGGGATCCCACACTTCAGCTGGCCAATGTTTTATTTTACTTGAGGGGCACTGCGAAGGTGTGGTACGAAAACAACGAAGAACTCACTAGCTGGGACCAATGCAAAGAAAAGTTGCGAGAGGTATTTGGCAAACCCGCCGGCCGTAAGATCGCCGCCAAAAAGGAACTGGCCTGCCGTGCCCAATCTTCCACGGAATCGTACCTCTCCTATATTCAGGACGTGCTCGCTCTCTGCCGAAGGGCCGACAGTGACATGACGGAGAGTGAAAAGGTCGGACATGTGCTGAAGGGGATCGCCGACGATGCATTCAACCTCCTGATGTGCAAGGGCTGTTCCACCGTGGATGCGATCATCAAAGAGTGTCGTCAGTTCGAGCAAGCAAAAAGCCGCCGCATTCTGCAACCGTTCGCCCGACTTCCAAACACCGCTGCCACGTCGACGTGTGAAGAGCAGTCAACACCGCAACATCTTTCGCCGCCGGAAGACCTGACACGAATTGTTCGTCGTGAACTGGAAGCGATGGCGCCCTCAGCATTCTATTCGCGCAGCACCGATGCCACCACCCCTGTTACCGTTCCTCTCGTTCAAGCCATCGTTCGTCAGGAGCTGGAAAATATCGGAGTGCATTCTGTGTGTTCTGTCGCCACGCCCAGAGTCAGCGAACGCCTTTCTGCCACGTCCTCCTCAAACCGACGATTCTCTCCACGTTCTCGCAATCCCGCTGAGTGACGAACTGCAGATGACCGCCCAATATGTTTCACCTGCCACCGCGCTGGACATATTGCCCGCTACTGCCGCAGCACATGGTCCTCGGCACCTCATGCAACGACCAATATGACCCGTTTTGACAGTAATGCCCACCATTTTTCACCCGCTCCCGAGTCCAACGCCGCTGACAATGCCGCTAGGAACACTTGGTACAGCCGCTCGCCTTCGCCACGTGGACACCAATCTCGTTCGCCGCAAACACGTCGCCCATCGTCCCGTTCGCAAGAGCCACGACGTCTATCGTCCCCCGTGGCTTTCGGCCGCACCATTTTGGAAAACTAAGAAATGCAGCCCCCGGAGGTGGTGCTGCATTGACGACTACGGCAGCAAATCCTCTCTCTGTACCCACCAGGCGAAGTGTCATCGACGTTAAAGTAGACGGCGTACCTGTTCAAGCAATTGTCGACACGGGAGCGAACCTATCTGTAATGAGTTCACGGCTACGCACACGTTTAAAGAATGTCCTCACACCAGCAGCTACACAAGTGCTCCGTGTGGCCGATGGCGGCATGCCAATCGTTCTTGGTATGTGTACTGCGCGCTTAAGTATAGTCGACCAACCTACTTCAGTCATCTTCGCCGTGATTGACCGCTGCCCTTACGACGTTATCCTTGGACTGGACTTTTTGTCAAATCACTCTGCTCTCATCGATTGCGCTACCGGCGTCCTTCAGCTAGAACTGCCTCAGCTCGTCGCTGCTTCCAACACTACCCCGCCGCGACTGTGCTCTCTTCAAGACGTGCGTCTCTCACCTCAGGCAGCCACCTACGTCGTTCTGACAGCACAGCCGCAGGTTCCGGACGGTGAATATGTCCTCTATCCCCTCGTTGACATTCTTTTGAGCCGGAACGTTGCCGTTCCGCATACACTCGTCACTGTCACCGACAACCGTACCTCGCTACCACTTCTAAATTTCAGCTTGTGCCCTCAAGTACTTCCTCGTGGCATGTTCTTGGCCAACATATCTGATGCTGACGAATTTGAAATTGCAGCTCTCAGCGCCGAGACTGATTTACTAGCGCCTACTGCGATTCACAGCTCATCTTCTTTGCCGGCTGATTTCTCGAAGATGATTGCCCCGGACCTCAACCCGGCGCAGGCCAATGACATCCGTTGCCTCCTCGCGTCGTACAGTGACATTTTTGATCTTGACGACAGACCTCTAGGGCAAACGTCCGTCGTTCAGCATCGTATAAACACCGGTGACGCAAGTCCTATTCGTCGGCGCCCCTATCGTGTCTCCCACACTGAGCGCAGAGTGATCCAAACGGAAGTCGAGAAAATGCTCAGCAAAGGTGTCATCGAACCATCAGACAGTCCTTGGGCCTCCCCTGTCGTCCTTGTAAAGAAAAAAGATGGTAGCTGGCGCTTCTGCGTTGACTATCGCCACTTAAACTAGATCACCCGCAAAGACGTATACCCGCTACCACGCATCGATGACGCGTTTGACTGTCTGCACGGAGCTACATACTTCTCGTCTATTGATCTTCGGTCCGGCTACTGGCAGATTTCTGTCGATGCAATGGACCGCGAGAAGACTGCCTTCATAACACCTGATGGCTTATACCTGTTCAAGGTCATGCCCTTTGGCCTATGCAATGCTCCTGCGACATTCGAACGGATGATGGACTCTCTGTTGCGAGGTTACAAGTGGTCTACTTGTCTTCGTTACCTTGACGATGTGATTGTCTTTTCTTCCACCTTCGACAGCCACCTGACGCGTCTCGCTGCAATTCTCGCAGTCTTCAGAACAGCCGGGCTTCAACTGAATTCAGAGAAATGCCAGTTCGGCCGCCGGGAGATTACCGTGCTGGGTCATCTTGTAAACGCTGACGGCGTCCAACCAGATCCTGAAAAGATCCGCGCTGTTCGCAGCTTTCCTGTGCCCCGCTCTACTTCTGACGTGCGGAGCTTCATCGGCCTATGCTCTTACTTTCGTCGTTTTGTGAAAAACTTCGCCGACAGCTAGGCCACTAACAGATCTGCTGAAGAAAGACACCACATTCTCATGGGGCCCTGAGCAGGCTCAAGCGTTCACCGCTCTCATTGGCTTCTTGACTACTCCCCCCATACTTGCCCACTTTGATCCATCTGCTCCAACAGAAGTTCGCACCGACGCCAACGGGCACGGTATCGGAGCAGTTCTCGCTCAACGGCAGCACAGTCAACAGTGCGTGATAGCTTACGCCAGTCGCCTGCTCTCTTTCCCCGAGAGAAATTATTCCATCACCGAAAGAGAGTGCTTGGCTTTAGTCTGGGCTGTCGCTAAGTTCCGGCCATACCTATTTGGCCGTATGTTCTCCGTTGTCACGGACCACCACGCTCTCTACTGGCTCACTTCTCTGAAGGACCCGACCGGACGTCTTGGTCGCTGGGCTTTGCGGCTCCAGGAATTTTCGTTTACAGTCACCTACAAGTCTGGACGTTTGCACAAGGATGCAGACTGTCTTTCTCGTCATCCGGTGGATCCTCCTGACTCCGCTGCGCATGATCCGGACACCTGCGTAATGGCTTTTACTGACGTGAGCGACATGCGCACAGAACAACGTCGGGATGAGTCATTGCGCACCATCATCGATGCCATCCAGTCTGGCAGCACCGACGCCGCATTCCCTATGTTCCTGCCGCATAACGGCATCCTCTACCGCCGCAACGTCAGCATTGAAGGCCCTGAGCTCCTGCTTGTCGTTCCTCGCCATCTACGGCCCGTCATACTTGAACAACTTCACGACGCACCGACGGTGGGACATCTCGGAGTTTCGCGCACATACGACCGCGTGCGACGTCGGTTCTTCTGGCCTGGGCTATACCGCTCCGTGCGTCGTTATGTTGCTACTTGCGACCTATGCCAACGCCGGAAAAGGACTCCTCTGCCGCCTGCTGGATTTCTACAACCAATTGAAGTTCCCTCAGAACCATTCCATCGCGTCGGCCTTGACCTGCTTGGCCCTTTTCCGACGACGACTTTGGGAAATAAATGGATCGCGGTCGCTACAGATTATGCGACACGTTACGCCATCACGAAGCCCATGCCAACTAGTTGCGCGACTGACGTCGCGGATTTTCTTCTTCACGACGTCATTCTCCTCCACGGTGCACCCCGACAGCTGCTGACGGACCGCGGCCGCTCTTTCTTATCCAGAGTTGTCGACGACCTCCTTAGATCTTGTGCCACAGAGCACAAGCTGTCTACCGCCTACCATCCACAGACTAATGGACTTCCTGAACGTCTTAACCGCACACTCACATAGATGCTTTCCATGTACGTCTCTCAAAATCATCGCGACTGGGACGCCACGTTGGCCTACGTGACTTTTGCATATAATTCCTCTAGACATGACACCACGGGATTTTCACCTTTTTATCTTTTGTATGGTCGCCACCCCATATTGCCGTTTGACACCGTCTTACCTTCCGCGCCATCTGTTACCATGTACGCTCACGACGCTATTGACCGGGCTCACATGGCTCGTCAAGTCGCCCGATCTCGTCTCACCACGTCGCAGGAGATGCAGAAAGCCCGTTATGACCACCGGCATCGTAATATCAAGTTTGCCCCAGGCGATTGGGTGCTCCTTTGGTCACCATGTCACCGTGTAGGGCTCTCCGAGAAACTCCTGTCCCGCTACACCGGACCCTACCAAGTCTTGCGTCAAGTTAGCGACGTGAATTACGAGCTTGCACCGTTGCAATTCGATTCGTCAAGTACGCCACCTGTTGACATTGTGCATGTTTCGCGGATGAAGCCCTACTTCTCTCGCAATTCGTCGCCGGACCTGCGCCGAGACGGCGCTACAACGCCCGGGGGTCCTGTTACGGAGAGGAAGTGAAGGAAGACGAAGGGCTGAAGAGCCTGACTGGCGCGCGAGTGTGGCGGTCAGCCATCTTGACTCTTTTACTAATTCCTCTCTGTAAATACATATTTTATATACTCATACAACCCCGTATCAATATCATGTGGGGCTGCCCTAAGCACCCCCCTCCCCCGTCCCTCCGAAACATATTAAATAATGAAGAGCAGTGGGAGGCTGCCTTGCGCAGCTCGAAACCCGACGTCCAGGAGGCCATCCTGGGTTGGGCAGAGAAGGTTTCGGAGGACTACCGTGTGTAGCAACCTCCCCCTGTCTCTATCCATTTGCCCCTTTCCTTTCAAAAGGAAAAATAAAGTTTTTATCTATACCTACCTAGACGCAGAAGTTCGTGGAGGTGTTGAATGGTTCGTCGGGAACGCAAGTTTGATTTGATGAACTTCATTCTCGAGAAAGTATGCTCACAGATAGATGTACTGCGGAAAACCGTTATGATGGCTGCTGCTAGTTTTATTAAACTCGAAAACTTTGAGTATGCGAAGCTAGCGTTGTCTTTGAGCTCATCATCTGTCTGCAGATCAGTCAGTCTAACTGGTACATACACTCTTATTCAAGTCCCGTATAACGTCCGGCACATAAGCGGCCCATTTTTATTCCACCACAAGGTACTCCATATAAGTGGCCCTTCAATCGCCATTAAGCGTGACAAATTCTGCGGTGACGGGCTGGGCCCGCTATATGCGGCCGCGAGCGGACGCAACGCTTATATGGAGCCCGGGTTCGTTGACGCGAAAATTTCTCGAGCGGACGCAACGCTTATACAGGGCCCATTTTTTATGCGGGAAATTGAGATCGGCGCCGCGGCGAGAAGCGAGAGAGCGCCGAGCGAGCGTGCTCAAGGCTCGAAGTCCACGTTGACGCCGTGTAGTGTTTCCTGTGTTGGCACCGGATGCGGCCGGTGAACTCGAGATACAGCCAATAATACAGCCAGCGCCTCCCTGACCGTGGCAATCGTATCTGATTTCGTGCGAAGCACGTGCGTTGGAAACGCAGCGGCCGTACCGAGTTACGTCAGTCGCCTCTGCTGCCTCGTTCGCCTCGCACCGTTTTTGTTTTTTGCAGACGTGCCTTTGTTTCTGTTTACTCGTGAATACGCAAAATTATCACGCAAACAACGCCCGCGACGTCTACAAACTCAACGTGCGAAGGAAGTTTTCACCTTTGATCGCGTTCTCTCCCTGCTCACGCTGCTGACTTATCCCCCCTACAGTTCTCTCTCCCATGCGCGTCGAGCGGTGTCCGTCTCTTTGCGCCCGCTCCTTGCATGGTCTCTCTGTTTTCGTTGAGAATTCGGTCCCGCGATCGTCTTGGCGTGCTTCAACGTTTCGGCAGTGCCGATCAGGCACTGCTGCGTGGGATGTACACCTCGACCGACGTCAAAGGCATTCAGAGAGGAGCGTGCAGTTATGATGGCACGTGTGAGTGCAAAGTGTGTCAGTGCGATGTGAGTGTGAGTGCATCAGATTGCTCGCGTACAACCGCCAGCCAGGGGAACCCGGCGTGCCACATCAAGTTGCCTGGTGCTCCTACTGCGGGCACTGCCCCGTGAACCATGTACGACTGGGTGAGTTTATTTCGATGCTCCCGATCTTGTGTTGTGCTGTTAGAAACAAAGCACCGCTCCTAACGAGTCTCTATAGATCTGTGAAAGGCGCATCGGAAGAGCCTCTTGCTCGGACCTTTTCTTAGAAATGCATGAAGGTCGCAAACTGTCAGAAAGCGACACTCGGTTGCTCACTATTATGTGGTTCGCGAATCAAGAACGATATCAAGCAGCATCTGCAATTGTGCACCTGAAGCGGATCTATCTCTCATATATTGCTCAAAAACGGAATCAGTATTGTACTTGCATGACTATCGTAAAGCGTTCATAAACAATGTAACTATTTATCTGCGTTTAGGTACTGCAACAGATATAACTTAGATATTTGTTTCTGGTGGAGAGTTGATAAATTACAATTAAGTCTATAGCTAGCTCATTCCATTGAAGAATTTTCTTTCGCACGACAGTTTTGTCACAATTATGCAGCACTTTTCGCTTTTCGGCGCAGCATATGAAATTAAAAAAAGCTATTCTATGTCTGGCCAGACGACCAATACATATGTTTGTCATGACCACGTTGAAAGGAGATATTCAGGGTAATTTTACGCCCAATTATGCTGTATGCAAACACAAAATATTTTTGAATACAAGAATGTTTTTCTGCAAAAGAGCTTTAATTTCAATGAAAGAAAGATAATATTCAATAAGCAGGTGGTTGCACCACTCTCAGACGTGTGCATTGACAGCCGAAAGGACCTGCAATGTTGTGATATTAGTCTATATACAACGCACCATTCACTGCATGCATCTGTGTACACAAAGTGGGCCCTTTGAGTCTGCTAAAGTACTCTGACATTGACTTTGAATGTAATTTGTATCATTCACTCAACAAAAGATTATATGTCAAATTTCAGTATTAGAACATTCATGTAGATTGAAGTTTGTTTCCTTGGTGCTGCAAAGAATATTGATACTAGCCTATGTGTAGCCACCTTACATGCGTAGCCACCTTACATGATGACTGGGAACCGCTGTGTATCCTAGTGGTGACATGGCCTTTAGTTTTTTTCAGTGTGGACTCTGTCGCAACGTCCACCTTGTTTGTAGCAGAGTTCCTTTTCTGCCATTGAATAGGGTCCAGTCAATTCCTTTGTTTAAAATAGTTTAAGATAGTTCAAGTACATCTGTATGCACAAAGGCGTACACACATAAGCAATCATGTAAGTCAATGTAGGCAATCCATTCGGGTCTTTTTGATTGTCCTGTGGTTCTACCATTTCCCAACAGAAACAGAAACCAGGTATTTCCAGGTTTGCCCTGTGAGCGTGACACTACAGCACTCAAGTTTAGTGCAAAAGGACATGCCCAACACACATGCCATCTGTCACCACCTATGATATGTCATCACTGAGAGGTGGCTTCAGCCTACTATTGAAGCAAGCCAAGGCTCTGCTTTCCATAACTTATGGTCTCAGTACACTCATTTGGCTGCTGTTTTTACCCATTTTCATGGAACAGATATAAGATATGAACATAGCGTGCGAAACACAAAGAAACGCTTGCTTATACACTTGTGAGATCTGACATTGTACTTGTGGCTGCTTTGAATGCATTAGCAAAATTTCAAGCAGTGGCACCTATAGCTGCGTATCGGGGTGGCTGAAACTTATTTATTTACTGTGGCATAAACCACGCCCATAACAATGTCAATTTATGCACGGTTTTGCATCTAAAGCTTGCAATATTTTAGTGCTGGCATTCATCCATCCACTGCCTCTGAATTGTTAGCTTTTTGTATGAAGATGTGCTGTGCAGAACATAAAACATATATTAGTTTTTATTACTTTTTTCCAGTATCTTGCAGATGTCCATGGATTGCCAGGGCCCATGATTGTTTGGAGCTCGGCAACAAAGCTTATTTTTTGTTCTGAGGACGAGCGTGTTACCCTGAAAGATGACTGCACGCTTGAAAAGACAGTTTTCTTGTGTTTGACCGTACATTACATAAAGGATGTTACCTACCCGTCTGCATTCGCCCAAACATTGGGACTAATTCAAAGTTTGCTGCACAAGGAAGAGAGTTTTCCATGTTGCTGAGCAAGCAGTAAACTGCTGGAGATTCTCGACAAGCTCAAGGACAACGCCTAATTTATGTTCTTTTTTGTGCAGTTTTATTTCGTTTGTGTGTTTCTTCTTACATTGTTAGGCTGGGTAGATAAGGCTGCTGGCTAGCTGAATTTTCACAAACTTTAGAGACACTTAAGTTTGTTTTATGTTCATGCACTTTTCAATGCTCTTTCTTTTGAGGATACGTGAGTAGCAGGTACACTAGCATTGGAATCTGTGGCAGACATCATGTGCAATAATAACTGTATGTGTGTGTGTTCATATATACATATTCATTGTTCATTTTGTACTTTTCCTCTGAGTATAACATGCACAGTCATCATATTATTTCTGATGCATGTACAATGAAAAGTCCTATTTATTAGGGCATCATATTAGCATATCACTTGTCGTTCATGCACAGCTGATACCCATGTTTTGAAATTTTATTAGCCACTACCTACAGAAAAGCTGCGTCCTCAAACTTCAGGCCTACTAATATAGAGGGTATCTAGTTTAGTCATACATTTGTGATAAATCATAGTACCTACGTGCACTACACAGCTCATGATATAGAACAGAATTTTTTTCACTGTGTATTCTACTCATATATTGCAAATTAAATGCCAGAAACAGGCAGGAAGCACACCTCAAGCCCTTCGTCTGTTTCCAAGGCTACATATATGACGTCGATCAAGGCCCACTTACTTTCAATACTTCTTTGTTACTCTAGTCAATTCTGTGTTATCTTATTCTGTTTAAGTAAGGTTATTATAATTGAAGGCATTTAGGTAGCTCCTGCCATTTATGTGGTGCAATTTTCTATGTATGTATTGATCTGCACTTTGCAAGAAAGAGTTTTTTCTACGTATAGGCGTGCTGAAACTCAAGCTAGGTCATTATCAATTCAAGTCGGATGAGAAGGCCTGAAACCCCTACAGCATAGAAAAACAACAATCGTTCTGTTTAATTATTGGATCACCTCTTTCGCAGTTGTTTTTTTACCTTGTTTCTGTAAAAGTGTAAGATTCACTTATTAGTTTACAAACGCTGTATTGGTGTATACATTGTTGCTCAGTTTTGTTTGTAATTGAAAATAAAATATGTCAAACTCAAACTACAAAAGTGTGCACTGTGTGTTCAGGCTTACTGACTGTGCAAATAGAGGTAAGTCATGCTGTTTGGAAAAAAACTAGTTAAGTTATGCAACATATTTATAGCTGTTACTGTCTAGAGAAGGACACAGGTGACTTGTGAGATCACAGGGCCAGTGATAAGATGCATGATTAAAACATTGCAGAATGCATCAATCCATGCATGCAGATGATGGTACCGAGAGTCGCATAGCAATTGTGATCATTACTGATGAAGAAACTGGTTAGGAATTTCAACTGAAGAGTTTTGAATGCATAAACTATATATGTCAGAATGATACATCCATTACAATGCTGCATTACTGAACGTGTAAGACTGTTCATAAAGAAAATTCTTATTGATGACCTGATAACCGATAGGCCACTGACTGCTTTTGGGACACAACTGCAAGGAAAGTGCACACATTCAAGGCCAAATTGCTAAGTAGCTTGCTAGAAAATAACAAGTGGACTGCCCCCTTATTTGTTTTGAAAGGATAAGTTCATGAGATTCAGTTAGCTTAATCTGATCCAATAACAGCTTTGAAAACCACTTCAGAGAAACTACTGCCGAGATCCTTTAGGGGGCCATTATGTTCACAGGTGCTGAAGTGGAATACGTTGTGGTTGAGAATTGAGCAATAAGGAATATGGCATATATTTTAGGGTGATTTTATTATTACATTGATTATTTAGTTGACACAATGCCCTATTACTCCAACAATAGAGCATATAGGTGAAGAACCCTTGCGATGCATCCTATTGTGTATGTATTGACGCGTGTGCTCTGCAGGCAAGAAAGACAATGGGGACATCAGTGAACATCAACGTCTAGTGGGTCTTCGGGATTTTGCCGAAGACATCATGTTTATCATTCATGGTGAATCAGCAGTGCAGCCACACACGGACATAGGAAAGAAAGTACACAACACAGTGCTATGTTTCGTGTACCTTTCCTCTGTCCGTGTATGGTTGTGTTGCCGATTCATCATGAAGGTCAACCAACTAGCCCAAGTTTCAGTCTTGTTAGACATGTTTGTGCCTATTTTTTTTTGTGTCAACAAGCTGTCCTCCTACTCTTGTAGAACTTCTCACTGTCTTGTGTTTGCGTTGTACCGTGACAATATTCTCTATTTTTTCTCTCATGGCTCTGCATCTCATTGTTCTTCTCAGTGTACAGCTGCGCAGCAGCATAACATGTTCCTTCATTCAATTAATGCACTAAATACTGTCATGGGTACTCGAAGAAATGGCACAAAATGTAACAACAATTAGCGGTGCGAGATGAAACACCTAAATACCACAGTTCTACTGTAATGGGTAAAGGGAAGGGCTTGGAGCAGAGAACAGAAGATCATAAAAATAAGGGACCCATGCATACATAATTAAGTACCAGTCTCGAAGAGTGATGGATTTGGACTCAATGCCTGACTAACTTATTGTAAAGAAATGTCTCAACACTGCAAGGGAAAGGCTATGTTTTGAAATGGTGCCAGAAAAAGAACAAATACAATTCAGGTCTCAACATTTAGTGAAGGACAAATCTAGTACAATATGCGAATACCCTTTATGTCTGACAGATGTTGTGCCGTGGTAAGTGCCACGGAAGGGGGCTGCATGTAAAGGATAATATAGAATTGAGCACTGGGTAAGTTGGTAATCTATGACTACAAAGAACTGCGCGAAATAAACTGGCACAAGGAAGACGCTTGTCCATGCGTCTCCTTGTGTCAGTTTATTTCGTGCAGTTCTTCGTATCAAAGACTAACAGCTGCACATTAGACATGTGTATGTCTGCATGCTTTTGTGAGCCACCGCTATATGAGCTGCTAAATCTGAAAAAAGCTGCGACACTTGTGCTTGAACTACTACAGAATGTTTTTGTGTATAGCTAGTGTTGGTACTGGCAATAAATCTTGAATTCTCAAGCACAGTTTGTATTAGCTGCTGTACTAGCCAAAGCTAAGGATGTTGCATGACAGTTGATATTTAAATAAAAGTGCACGCAAAGCTACATGGTATGGAACAGGGGCTTAGCCAGGGTGGTTTTTCGGGTGATGGGGGGGGGGGGGTTCAACCCCCCCCCCCAGAAAAATTTTCAATTTTGCTTGCGTATATATACACGCACACATACAAACACATGCACGAACATACATAAAGTATGGTTGAACCCTCCTCCCCCCGAAAAAAATTTCTGGCTACGCCCCTGTTATGGAACATAAGGGAGGTTGACTGGGACACGTAAAGCTCAACATTTATGGGTGTGCTATTTGTGTGAAAGCATGCTTTTTATTTGCAGCTGTTACTTGCAATTATGACAGGTATTGAGCATAAGAATCGTTCCTATATATGTACTATTTAGTATTATATGTTTACATGTCGCGTCCCGTGATCCGAATCAAGCAGGATGCTACTGACTGCACATTTTTAAAACAGGCGATTATTTATTCCTAGAAGTCAAGATTACTGCCCGAGTTTAGCCACTTTTAGCATTTTGCTAGTTTATACATTAAAGCGTCGTTAAGCTCAAAGCATACTCGACTGGATCATGTGGAGTGAAGTAATACTGGCCCTTGTCGCCCAGATCACATCTCGTAGCCAAGGAAACAATCACTTTCACTCGTCGACAATGGGTGGAATACGAAAACAACCTTCAACCTGCCACGTTCCCCAACACAGGGCCTCCACCAGATCGCTCTTCGGCGCTGATATGCGGTCAACTGAGACATGTTGTAGAGCTTAACATTCATGAACCTTCAAGGTGCAAAACAAGTGCATATTTAATTTGGGGTTGTTATTTAGATTTAACAGCACCCATTAAATATTAGAATGTTTCAAGTTAATCTTTGCATTATTCAGTATAATTGTTCACATGATCCTTCTGAATCCTTCAGGCCACTTCTGACTTTTGAAGAAATAGCATGGTTTTATCCTTGAAAGCTGGATCATATTGTGACTTCATTCAATTTCAAGCATTGCTAGCTTCTTTTGAGGCGACGCTTGGCAGGAAACAAATGTTCTAACGGGTGATGCAAGCGATTTAATGCGTGGTCTTTCCGCGCCAGTCATGCACTACGTTTCATCGTTTGTGGAAGCCAAGGGGAGCATCACTTCCAACTGTCAACAACGAACGAACCACGAGAACGAACAACCTCAGACCCGCCGTCCTCCCCAGCATGACAACTCCACGGCATCGCTCGTCGGCGCCGTCAGCCTC
Source organism: Rhipicephalus sanguineus (assembly GCF_013339695.2). Classification (NCBI taxonomy): domain Eukaryota; kingdom Metazoa; phylum Arthropoda; class Arachnida; order Ixodida; family Ixodidae; genus Rhipicephalus; species Rhipicephalus sanguineus. The sequence continues at coordinate 29,605,181 of NC_051180.1, forward strand.
GAGCTCGGGTGACTGCATTCTTTTTATGCGAAGGCTCGTTGTTCTTTCGACTCAACAACAACAACGTTTCCTTATCGTCTATACTATATTCGGGGAGAAATGAGCGCGCCCGTTCTGAAAGCTGGTCCGTCGCCCCGTACGCGCTGCACTACACCAAACCCATCTGTTGCGCGAATAAGCGATTATGTGTTTTAATCCGATTCCCTGAGATGAACCTCAGCACAATACTGTCCGTATAAACGCACCGACATCAACGCGATGCTCGCGAAGGATGTGGGAGACTACTTCGCCGAGTGGAGATGAGATCAGCTGACTTCCACCGCCTATACTGCGTCAAACATCGCAGAATACTTTTCTTTGGCGGCTGGTTGCACGTCAGGGCACGTTTGGCTGCTGTATGATGCCGGCAAATGGAAATGCACTCGGAAACGCGTCGTTTATGGTTCACCTCTGTCTCCGTGCGGGATGCGCAAGCCGTCGGACGAGAAACGTAATTCCACACACAAACTGACTGTGACTGCCCGCGAGGGTTCGCTTATCGTATACACGCGCATATATACGCGAACGATGCCTGTCATATATGCAAAATTATAGCGTTGTAGCCGATCGTAAAATCGTCCAAGATAACGTGAAGTGCATATATAAAGCCGCGGAAGTCCACCCAGATCGTGTGATTCGGTGGCGTAGTGGTTACAGTGTCTGTTTGTCACGCGGTTGGCCTGGGTTCAAATCCCCGTGGTGGAGTGTGTGTGTGTTGATACATGGTTTGTGACTCTCTGTGCAGTGTTCTTGTGATGTGTAAATGCATATTCATGAGTTGGAAGGCTGAAAAGAACGAAAGAAAAAAAAAAGAGGAACACTGCACGATCAACTACGATGTAGAAGAATTTCTTTTTTTTCTAAAAATTTGCGAAAAGTACCGCATATATTTCGACCGCATATTGAGTCGTATATAAGCCGGACAGATTTGACCTGAAATACCGCTTAACCAAATCGACGGTATGCGTTACTTTAAGCGGTCACTTTTAAACGGCCTTCTGGCAACGAGATGGCCTCGCATATGGAAGAGCCGCACAAACTTAGGCCGTATAAGAAAGAGCCGCTTAGCCAGAGGCCGCATAAAGAGGGGCCGCATGAAAGAGCCCCATAAGTAGGCCGCTTAGAGAGCCATTTATAAGCGTCGAAAATTTGACCTACTTTCCGCCTTATATGCGTTGTTTTAAGCGGTCGTTTGCTAAGAGTGTATTCGCAACTTAAAAGGATTCTGAAAGAACCGGATGCTACTCGAATGTTTTTTTTTAAAATCATAAAACCTAACTTCTAACTCTTTCTTTAAACCCCGCAATGTTTGATAGAGCTTTCCTGTGGGAAGCGGTGTGCTCGTATCTCCCACAAAACTTGCAGCAAGGGACGTGAGAAAGATTATGCTCACTAGCCTGCTGTTGGAAAATGTTGAGTTTCAGGTCAAAAGCCTTAACGCCTGCGAGCGTGCCGGACACGAGTTTTCCTTTTCCTTGGCTGAAGGTCCTTCCCTGACCTATACCCTGTCCACAGATCAGGTGCAACCCTGTGGGGGCTAGCGAGACTTCTTGCAGCAGATGCGTTCGCATTGAGAAAAAGTTCAATGTTCTTATCAGCCAGAACATATATTTTTTCTTCGTTTTTACAGTGAGTAGTATTTGTAAGGTACGTTTCGTGCCTTATAAAGGAACATACGCCGTTATGCGTCTATTAATACGCAGCTGAATCGCTCAGCGTCTGCTTGCTCTCGTTTTAGGAGCTGGCTCGCCAGGTTCTTAAGCTGGGTCAAAGTCCCGCGCCGTAAGCGTAACCTTAGTTCCAGAGGCGACTGCTACCGGCGCAGCTCGTGCGAAAGAGAAGTCTTCTTCATCTTGTTCTTCGAGCGCCTTGAAGATGATATTAACGCAGGCAAAACCACATATAGCATAGCCATCTGTAGCATCTCCGAGCCAGCTCCTGAATAATCATTCACTTCGTGTATGTGGCGTGAATTTTTTTTTTTTTAACACGAAAGTGGTTTATGCCGGGGTCCACCAAGACTTTCATGACGCATTTTCGTCACGGAAGTACGTCAACAAAATGAATGGCATCAGATGGCAAAGAAAAAATTCCCTTGACGGGAATCGAACCTATGACCTCTCGGCCCGCGACGATGGCTGGCGGGCGTTTAGCCCACTGAGCTACCGCCAAACACATTACGGTGGCGACATGAACACGCCTTTTATCTTTCACACTTGCCTCTCACGGTGCTCTTGGATGGATGGATGCTATGAGCGTCCCCTTTGTAACGGGGCGGGGACATCTGTGCCTATAGTGTACTAGAATAATTTCCTAGTGACGCGTCCAGGAGGCAGGGACAATAGGCCGGTTGAAGCAAACGCCAGTAGACGCCACTGGTGGCGTTGCTGCGCTTTTTTCTAGTCGCGGAGCCAGTTCGCGCCGGTTTGGGCCGGTTCAGACCACTGATCTCCACTAGGAGGAGCTGGATGGCGCATCGAGCACGCAGGCGTGAAGCCACCGGAAGCCGCCGTTTTTGTCCCGGAAAAGAGCTTTTCTCTTCTTTTTTTAAAGAAATACCTGCTTGTAGCGCAGTAAACTGTACGAATCGACCGGAAAAGTCGTCAGGGAAAATATTTCATGCGCAAGTACCTGAAAGTTGCATTACTTTTTACGCATTTTGTACGTTGCAGCACACCGCCGTATTCAGATGGTGTCGGCACGGCGTCTGTCATCTTTTGTGTAGCGTTCGTCGGCGTCTAAAGTGAGGCGTAATCGCAGAGTTTGAAAAAATAAAAAATAAAAACGATCATAACAACAGCTGCCACCCGAGAATATTTGAATTGCGCGACTGAGACGCACAGAAGACGGCGGCTTCCGGGACAAACAGGGCACCATCCGGTGGCTTCACAAGCGCCCGCCTCGCAGAGCGAGGATGCGCCGTCCAGCCTTTTTAATGGAGGTCAGTGGTTCAGACGCGCTTTGCAGCTGCTTGCCTCGTGCGCGTCCCCTGCGACGCTACGTTCAACGTCGTAGTTCTTGTTAAAAAAAAATGGTGGATGACTTTTTTTTCTCCGGACGGGATGCTTCCATGTAGTACGTCTCATTGCATGCCGTAAAATGAGGTAAGGAAACGCCGGAATAATATTGTTTAGCTGCGTTTCTGCAACAGAGAATAAATCATGAAAAGTTTACCACCATCAATATGCGTCCGTCGAGGCCGTTATTTCATCGTACGCCTTCTGGCATAGCAACGCAGCGTAGACGTTGCTGAGCACTTTTGTGTAGTTTGCGATGAGCATGCCATTTAAATGTTGTGCTAGATATTGCACAATAGAAGCAAAACATGCAGAGTTACTCATATGATGGGTTTGTGCAAATGGATGATAAAAAAATGCGAATAGATACTGCTGCAGGCGATGTCCCGAACTGCAATGAATCCGCCGGTCTGCGGCATTTACGCTAGCAGACGACGTTGTCGATACTAGCTGTGGTTTTCACAAAATTTCTTTACACTATACTATAGTAAATGCAGTCTTTTTGCGCAGCAATCAAAGAGTCCGGTGCTTAAGGAACGCCTACAAACGCGGAGAAGGAGAGCGTTAAACGCAGCGGGGGAGAGAGCAACCGGTCTACTAGAAAAAGGCGCAGTGGCGGCGCCTGGTGGCGTCTACCTAAACGGGCACGCGCGTTCCTTCTCAGACGCGTCACTAGGGAAAAGATGTGCCACCAAGCTCGAAAAAAACCAACAAAAAAACAAAACGCGCCGTTGCAACGACCGTCCCATTCGCCGCGTTTCCAATACAAGTTTAATTTCGTCAACGCTTCAACACACCGAGAGGTGGCGGTTTTAGCGCAAGCCTCGCTCATAGCATCCATCCATATCGACAAATAGCTGTCCGACGCTCGCCTGGCTGTCGCACCGCGTTCCCTGCTCGCGCTGTGAGAAGTAACGGCCAGGCTAGAGGGAAGACACGACGCGCGTAGCGTTTCTCTTCGCATTTCACGACGCTTTGAAGGAGGGCATATCAAGCATTAGTTTATTATGTGCTTGTTGATGCCATCTTTGCGCGGGATTCACCATATGCGGAGTGCACGTATGTGTTAACTTCAGCTAACGCAAGGGTTAAATCATGATCATGGGCGTTTGTCGTTGGTACGGAGATGTGCCACTAGGCGTCAACGTGAGTACGAACAACAGTAGACATTGTACAAGCTCTCATATACCAATGCACTATAAACAATAAACTAATTCTGTGACGACGCGTTTCACTTTCGTGTTATACCGATTCCTATGACGGAGGGATCAACCAACCATCTTTTTGTATTTCATTTGTAGCCTGTCGAGACGTGTTCCGCGCAGCCTGGTGTTCGGCTCGTGCGAGTGTTTACAACGACAAAAGCCGACCACGAGAGTCGCGGTGTTATACATTTTGCTGACCGGCTGACCGAACTTCTTGCAGAGCTTCCACAGCGTTGCACCTGATTTGTGAAACGGAGTATAGTATTTCCACAAAGAATCGTTCTTCCCCTTTCTTGGACCTGTGCAAAGAAAGGAGGTGAGCCGCGTTATTTGTCTAAGTTAGTAGATGACGGACAATGCAAACTGGAATGAACCCCAGTCAGCCCTCACACGACTTGGTGAGGGCGTACTTAAGGCAAGACAGGGCGATACCGTTTTGCCTTAAGTCAGCCCTGACGAAGTCGTGTGAGCACAAAATGAGTGATAGCTTTAACGCAGAGGTTACGCGTCTTTTAGGTGTAGGGTATCCTCATGATGCAGTGGCCGCTGTCGCTGAACGTTTAAAGAAGTCCATTACGTTTTTATTTATTTATTTATTTATTCACAAAACCCCCACAGGCTCCAGCAGGAGTATTTTGTGAGGGGGGGGGGATTATACAGTGTATAAGATCACATAAGTGAAGCATTAAAACGATACATGTTATGCTACATAAAGATATGAAACAACGTTATATAATTGTTAGCGAGAGCAAGCGTGACATACATCTAATAAACAAAATGCAGAGATACTCATTTTTAAGGATACATCACTTGACCACAAGCAATTATACAATAGTTAGTGAAGAGCATGTATATGATTTAATGGAAGTCCGAATAATGGAAGTCCGGAATTTAAGTCCGAGCGTGTTTGCAGAAAGCGATAGGAAGAAACGTGTCGTAGGTGTGCCGTACATTCATTGCGTATCTCACAGGCTAAAGGAAGTAGGAAGTAGATACGGCGTTAATGTTGTTTTCCATGGCTACCAATAGGCTAGGTAAGATTTGTGCCCCTGTGCAGAGGAAGAATGAGCGAGTAAAAGACAAGAAGCGGACCAATATTTGTTAACACACAAACAAATTCACTGATTGCCGTACAAGTGTGGTGTATAAGGTCCCTTTCAGCTGCGGCCGCTTCTATACGTAGGACAGACGGGCCGCTGCATTAGCCAGAGATTATTAGAGCATAAGAGATCGCTAACCGGAGGCTCACCTTCAAATTTATCTTTAAATTGTCGAGAGTGCAAGTGCACGCCAAAATTCGATGAATGCGCAGTGTTGTACCGGCATAGAAATGAAGAAACGCGCCTGATGACTGAGGCATGGCATATCGAGAATAGTGGTAGCGCATGCGTGAGCCAACCGTCGATTAACTCGCATAAAGATGAAATCAAATGCCTTAACAGTTTTTTTTCACGTAGACCCACACGCGCGCCGGATTGATAGGTTCGCCTATTGTACGGGCATGCCCGCATAAGTTTTCGTGCCTGCTTTCTTTTTCGCCGTTGTGCGTTTCTTCAGTTGTTAGTCGGCCTTTGTGGTGTCCTTACTTCTTTTCTGTGCCCTTGTTTGCACGCCCTGTCTTTTTAGAATGATTTAAGATCGCAAGGAAAGCTTGCCCTGATACGCGAAGTAACTTGATAAGCACGTTGAATGATTACCAGACTCGTGGTTGCTGCGTACCTTCCGGAGCCCTCTAATTCATTAAGCTTAGACTATCCTCGGAAGACGCGCGAATAAATTGCCCAAGTATCTCGTTGCAGACCTTTGTATATCTAAACCAGCCCTACGCCTACATGGGAATAAAGCCGGCGCTTCCGACTCTATATCTACATAGTATATTGAATGTTTGGTGTTTTCATTGTCGCTCGTGTTTCGATTTCTAACATACGCCTATCTTTACTCGCTTTGCTTTTTATCAACCTCACTCTTAATTGTGTCAGCCAAACCTCAGTGACGTTGCAAAAAAAGAGCTTTACTTTATTGATGAGCGTATTCATTTTATCTGACCTCACTTGTCCTGCGCGGCTTTTCGCTCATAAGTTCATGTTTTCTTCTAATAAACTTTTTGTTGTTACTGCAGCGCTATGTGCGTTCCCTCTATTTTTTGTCTACGTATTTTTGAGCGCTGTTTTTCTTCAAATGTGAACTCTTATTTGCGTTCTTTTTTTGTACTGTCCTGTTTATCTGTCATTTACGTCTGAGTCTATCACCTTTCTCTTAGAGCATTTTTAAGAGATACCTCATATGCAATTTTCCAACCTATATACTGTGTGAAAATTTCTGTTCTATGAACATTTAGGTTATGTGGACTCCTCTATTGAGCAACCTTTCTTGTATTATGTCTTTTTCTCTCTTTTTTTTGCGTGAACGCTTATATTGTAGTACTGAGACTGTGTGTACCTGAGTGTTCATCCGTGTATTTTCATTTAATTTGAAGTAGGCACATTCTTAAGTGTACTTCTCCTTAAGTGTACTTACTTATAAAAAGAAACAAACGCAAGTGCAGAAAGAGAAATTTCCGGATAAAGCAAGTGTTTCGGAAAAGCCGTGCTAATAAAGAAATGCCTGAAACGTTACCAAACTTTAACTCTTCAAATAGCAAGAGTAAAAAAAAAAACATTCTTCGTGGTCCTTGCCTTTTAAGCACGAAAAAAATAAAATCAAGGAAGGTCAGGCAAAAAATCACCGACAATTACAATACTGCCTATTGCGAATTCTGAGCGTAGCTTCCCGTTGGGGCAACGCCCACTGTGTTTGAAGTTTTGGCTATACGCAGTGTAACAATATAACATTTCTTACATATTGCCACAGAAACTACCAGCGCTCGAGTGCTATACGCATGTCACTCTGTGCATTGCAGGCACCGCTTCACACATCACGTGCAACGCTGTGGAAGCTAGAGATACTTCTCACAGTAGATGCCTTCGCATGAAGAAGAGATTTAATGTTCCTGCCACCCAGAACAGAATTTTCTTGTTTTTACGACTAGCAGTAATTGACGTTGTTTTAAGCTTCACAAACAATGAAACGCCGTTATACGTCTGTTATTGTGCGTTTGGATCGCTGAGCGTCTATTCGCTTTCGTTTTTTTTTTTTGGTACTTCATTTGCAGCCCTTCGCGACGCTACCACTCGGAGCGTTGCTCGGAGTCTCGTGTTCGTCTTCTTTTGCCAAGCCTCGCAGGTCAGCCCACTTTCTCGTGTCCGTTCGCGAGAGGCATGCGTTGCGCTGTCACAAGAAGCGCAGGCAGGCACGAAGCATTGCAGACGTAAACACAGCGGCTCGCTGCGCTCCGTGTTCGCTATGTCGTGCTCGTTCGCTCTACCGGTTACGCCGACAACGGCAACGGCAACGACGCTCAACGCAGGAACGGGCGCCTAAGAGCTGCGCTCTATAAAGTCTTTTTGCCCTTTACTATGATATCCGATATTTCAGACACACAATTATCCGACCTGTTTATGCGTTTTCACGGCATCAGTCGAAAAATTCCTTCTTCGCGACAGCGGAGATCGAATCGAATGTCTCGCTCCTCGCTGATCTTCGTGCCCTCTGCTGGAGATTGTATTCAACTAATACCTTCCGTCAATCGGATTTCGTTTTAAGCTTTTGCTGCCTTTCTTTCGATCAACGCAAACGTAAATGATTGCTGAAGGCAAGTAACGAGTCTTTTTTCCTTAACGAGCGCAAGTCGGATTTTCGAGTCTTTTTCGTTCATTTAAAACGATTTCACATATTTGGAAGGAACGCCGACCTGGAATATTCATTAGGCTTTAATGAGTCAAACGAGGGAGGCCACTTTATACACCGAAGTTTTTCCACTTGCGCCCCCCCCCCCCCCAGAAAAAAAAAAAAACTCAATGATTAAATTTCTCACCGGATAAAATATACCGCATCGAAATCGTAGAATAGTCGAAAGGCACTAAAAATTTATAAAGGATAGGCTCGACTTATCCGCACTGCGCAGTATAGCCCGAAAACATTTGCGCGCCGTTTTCTCTCGATGAACATTATACGCGATACTTCTTAATTAGGCCACTCTGAAAGATCTTTCCGTTTCGTATTTACAATAATATTAAGAAAGTTAGGCACGCAGCCTAGAGACAGTCTTCACAATTTAGAGCCTATTACGCAAATCGCGGTTCATAGTTTGCTTTCGTAATAACTTCAAAGCAAACGGTTCTATTCGCGGGTAATATTCGCGTGGACGCCGAATGAGCCGGAAAAAGAGGACGATTGTCGATTGCAGAAAGAATTATCAACGCGTCTTAGCATCCCGCATATGCCCAGATCATATTAAACTTTTGTGTTCTGCGAGCGGTTGTTTAGTGTACACCCTGCTGGCTAGTCATTCTACTTAATTGGATTGCCTAGCTCGTCTGCGTACCTATGGTATACAAAGCTGCCTCGGCTTTTGGTCAGCGTGGCATTCAGCACCTTATTCAGATATCGCGCACGAATAGCTAAATTACCCGTGCACGCTAAATGCGAATGGGAAGAAACCACCGATAACATCTATAGTGCCACTGTTCTGTGTTTGACAAACATCGCCAGAGTCCCCCGTGAGCTTTGAGCAGAGGTGAACTTGCGTAAAAAAAAAGACCTCGGGAGCCTAGCCTCATAGCCGGTCAGCCCAGAGAAGCCATACGAGCCCTTCTTCCAAATCACGGAGGACGCTTAACTTCGCCTTCAAGAGCGAAGCGCGATAGCGCAATCGGGCTCCGTTTCATTCATTGGCTTGCCATGCTTTGCTTCTGGGCACACACCTCAACCATACCGCCAGCAAAGGAACGTCTGTGCGCGTGACATTGGCCCTGCCTGTTGCAAGTACAGTAGCGAAATACTCTATACGCCATAGTTCCTAATACTGCGTAGAAGGGAAGTAACCACTACGCTTACGTTAGGCAATACGACGGCTGCACACTTTGTTGATGCTGTAGCCGGCGATGACGATCGTGGTGAATTATGAATGAGCCCTTTGCGTTGGGTGGGCAGTTTTAAACCCCTCACTCTTCACGCGATCCACATGCTGTGATTGCGTAGGAAAAATAACATTTTTTTATTAAGGCGAAAGCCATAAATGTTTCATCAAACGCGAAAATTTACCGTCGGCGTCGGCGTCCCGCGGCGTCGGGCACAGCACGAGTGATGCTAGAAATCATCATCACGTGATGACGCCACTATATGACGTCATCATGAAGTCATAGATCACTAAAATTTGTGACGTCATCATGACGTTAAAAATTTTTGCCGTGACGTAAACTCACATGATGTCCTCATCATATGACGTCGTAGTTTGGTAAACGGTGGGCCCATCACGCAGGCAGTGCAAAACCAGGTGAGGTGCCTCACATCCTGGAGGCAACGCAAAGCTCGCTATTTGCACAAAACTTTTGGGGGCTGGCGGGGCAGAATCAACACATCAACTAAGAAGAAAAAGAAGATGGCTTCAGCCTTCGAGTTGTGTTATAGGTGAATGCATAATAGACCCTGTGAGTTTTTATTGTCGTGCTCCTCGCTGAAATGCTTTCGTCTAGGAAAACCAATTGACACGCACACCATTCATAGGTTAGGAGAAGGACGACATATTGCAAAAAAATATTTCAGCACTGCCTTCATCCTGGCACTGAAGACAATCTGCAGAAGATTAGCGAAGAAATCAAGCTAAGGCATGGTGTTCTAGAGGGTGACATCCGTTTCATATTGCCCGACAAATGCGCCAACTGGCGTTCGATCAGGCCATGATTGGATTTGTCGTCCTCCCGCTTTGCGACCGTTCTGTCTTTTTTTTTTCCTTTTTGCCTTTATTTCTTCTTAGCGCAGCTACCGCTATTTCCATCTCTTGTGCAAACCCTTCCATTCGGAAAGTTTGTATATGAATATGTACAGTCTTATGTCTCCGGGTGCTGAACAAGGTTTTCTCGACCCTTCGCAAATCACCCAAATACGGTGGCCATCAGAGGAAAAATATTTATGGAAATATATTCAGTACGCATCGGCCCGCTCTGTTAGCGCTACAGCGGGAAGATGTGTCATCTTTTTCCTATCTTTTTCCATCCGGGAACACTGGGATGCTGTAGGCTCGTATACTTATCCAGGAAGTTATTTGCAAATTGTTAGATACACGGTCGGCTCAATTTTGGTTTTCTTTCGGTGGAAACCTTGCTTACAAATGCACCTGTTTCTCGCTGCAGTGCACGCGTAGAATATTTTATTTCTACCGGGTGTTGAAAGTTAAGCTTTATGGATTTGTTAAAATTCAATACTGAGAGGAACGTGAAAATCACCTTTGCAGATAAGTATTTTATCTAGGGGGACACATAGTGAGACGATAATTATCGCTGTCAGCCGCCCCATTCACTACGATTGAATAGTGAACTTTTTAATAAGTGCAGCAAGCGGGCATGTTTGTATTGAAAAGTTGGAGGCAGGCGCGTTTCTACACAGTTCCACTTGGAAGAATTGTTCTAGCATGTCTGTGCCCCGAGATATCCAGCTACAAAGTTTAATTGTGGTTTGCATGATTATGCATGCAAGGTAGTGAGCACAGGCGCAAAGCTCCTCCCCGATGTGCCACGGCAGTTGTATGCGGCGTTTAATCTGACAACGGGTCGAAGGAATAGGCAAAGATGATAACGGTTACCCTTTTGCTACCGGCTGGCGATAGCAAGCAATGAATGCTCGTCCCATCGGGGAGGAGCTTTGCGCCAGTGCTCACTGTCTTGCATGCGTAATCATGCAAACCGCAATTAAACTTTGCAGCGGAATATCTCGGGGCACAGACATGGTAGAAGAATTCTTTCAACTGGAACAGTGTAGAAACGCGACTGGCTCCGGCCTTTCAATACAAACATGATCGCTTGCTGCACTTATTAAAACATTCATTAATCAATCTTAGTTAATTGGTCGGCTGATAGCGATAATTATTGTCTCACTTTGTGCCCCCCTGGATACACAAGTTATCTGTAAAGGTGGTTTTTATGTACCTCCCAGTGCTGAATTTTAAGACCATAAAGCTTAATTTTGAACAGCCCGCATAACATCTCACCCCAAAGCCTATTGGACATCTGAGGAGCTGACATCATTACCGCGCACGTTTATCATTCCATATACATGACTGACAGCGGCGTGTTCCATACGCTGTCTGTTTTGTTAGCGCACTAAATGCGGTCATTTCTTGGAAGATAATTGTGCAGAAAATGCACAACCTCAATTTTTCACTGGGACCCAAAGCCGTCAGCAGGGTCTCTTTAGAAAGCCTAAATGTGCCTGCATAGGCTTCTGGCTATGCAGGTTCTTGAAGTAGCGGCTGCACAGTGAAAATAAAAGTAGGGTAGCTCCGCGCTAGCGGTGCGAAGACTGAGGTAGCAGCGAAGCTTTTGGCATTGCCCTCCTCCTCATTCTCACTTCCCTCTCTCTCTTTCTCTCCATTTCTTTCTCCGGTCTTTCTATCTTTCTGCTTCTATCCTTTCTTTCTTTCTCTCTCTAGCTGTATTTTTCGCTTCTTCTATCAATTTCTCTCGGTCTCTATATCTTGCTCTGTCTTTCTTTGCTTCTCTCTCTTTCTCTCTATTTTTTTTCCTTTCTGCCTTTCGTTCTCTCTGTTTCTCTCTTTCTTTCTATAATATCTGTCAGTCTCTCCTTTCCTCCTTGTTCTCCTCCTCATTCTCACATCTGTCCTCTTCTCCCTCACTTTCCATTCCCACCGCCTTGCTATACAGAGCACGGTGATGCTGTGCTCTGCTAGCCGCTCGCCTTCGGGTGGCGTGCACGCGGGTTCGAATCTCGCCTCGCGAATAACTTTCTTCCCGTAGAATTTATATCTTCCTCTATCTTTATTTATTTCGTTGTACGTACGCGGAGTCTTCGACGCACTTCCGTCACTTCGCAGCCATTTCTTGGGCTAACTGCTGCCCTCTTCGTTTTTAGCGGACCAGTGGTGAGTAGTAGGATTTGCCCAATTTTTGTGGAACATACCCGTTCATGGTGATGATAGTTTTCTGGTGACCATGGATATTTTACGGCCGGCTGTAAAAACTTCGCTCTTAAAAGATATTTTCTAAAAACGTTCCCTGATTCCTTCTTTGACTTTAACTCCCTTTCGCTTCTTCGTCACGTGCACTTGCTACCCGTACCCCACCGAATGCACATTTTCGTTCGCGCGTTTGCTTTGTTGTTACGCTATTATTTTTATCTTTCTCTCTTGTGCTACAGCACCCACAGTGTAGGGTAGTAAACCAGTAACTTCGGTTCTTGTCATTCTCCTTTTCCTTTGCCTCCGAATTATTTGCCCTCCGAATTATTCTCTTTAAATTTCCTTTACGTTTATTCCTTTCTCTGACACTCACAAAGCCCTCTTGTCATGACTGGTACACTTGCAGTAGCACACAGTGACTTATCGACCAATCAGTGTACGCGTTGTTCGATGTCTCGTGCATCTCGGCATATTGCCCTGTCTGACAACTCCTGTCCGCTGCGCGATAGCCGAAGTGTCTGCAATGAACGCGCCATCAGGGTGTCAGCACATTAGCCTGAACTGAAGAAGGCGGAAATTAGTGGGCGCAGCTTGGAAACTATATGCTCTGATCCACGCTCCTCGCCGTCCGAAATCCATCGTGGGCTCACCTGCTGTGCACTTGATGTGTCCTGATATGATTGAAAAATCTGGAAAATCTGTTTTTTCTGTCCCAATATGGGCAGCGTTACCTAAGAGAGTGTATTAAATCGCACTGATATGTTCCCGCTATGAACATATTTTGTTTCTTTTTTTTTTTTTGGGGGGGGGGGGGTTCTTTCGCACTCTTTTTTTTTCTTATCCGTTCTTATATCTAACGCAGAATACATCAACCTGGATATTCTGTTATCGATATTATCATTTTCATTACGTACCGGAGTGTACTTAATTCCAATATTTGGAACGTTACTTCACCGCTTACCTGACTGTACATTTCTTATTGTTTCAGTTTAGATGCCTTCTTTTCTTATGTTTAGCGATATAAATAAGAGCATATATTATTCGGCGAAGACTTTAAAAATTGTTATAAATTCTATACCTAAGTGTGTAATTTTGTTGATTTGCCCCGACCTTGTTTTTCTCATTGCGATCATTGCTCAGTGACCACTGCGGGGTAATGCGGTGATGCGGCAGTTCTGATCACTTAAGCAGCGGAAACTACGGTAATGCTATGTGCGCTCAGCTTCCACAGGCGGCAGGTTGTTATTGCTAATTGTTTTCAGATTAAAGACACAATTGTGAAAATCTTTTTTTTTCCCTTGTCCTTTGCATCCTGTGTTCGCGCTAGACTGCAGCATCCAAAATTAAATCAGTTCACCGTACGAGAGCTTACGTGTTATTTATCTGGATCTTTCCCTTTTCACTTCTTCGTAGTTAAGTATGTTAGCAAGCCAGGAGTTCCACTTCCCGTTACTTTTCCTGCCTTTTTCTTGACTGTGTCTCTCCCTCTCTTATTTCACGAGCAGACTTGTAGACGTTACAGAAAATAAGTAACCGATTACAATTACAATTACTTCCTTTAAAATGTAATTGATTACAGTGATCGATTACAGCCCCAGAAAAGTAACTCAGCAATTACAGAAATGTAATCGATTATTTTTGCGTTACTTTACTTCAACATTTTCTTGCCGCAACACAATAACAGAGGTTTACTCAAACTACAACGAACTAGTGTGGCTTGCATGGTAGAGAAAAGGCTGGAGGCTGGCGTGAAGGCTGGAAAGCTTACTGTGACTTTTGTGATATATAGTGTTACACGTTGTTAACTTTTAACAGGAGTTACTTTTCAAAGTTGTCGTCGCTGATTCTTCTTCGTTTCCTCTTTAAGAGGTCAGCTGCTACACTGAACACTATCCCAATGCATGCGCTGGAGGGAAGGGCGGTATTATAACGTACACACTAAACATTTTTACACCCTTAGGGTGTTATTGACTACACCCTTCAATTAGGGTGTTAATTTAACACCCTAAAGAAAGGGTGTTCAGCAAAAATTTTATGGGGTGTTAGGGTGTTAGCTCGTATTAACACCCTTATCTATGGGTGTTGGAAGGATGTACACGATTCCTTTCGCGTCATGTGTAATGGCCGAAACAGAAGCTTTAAGTGGTCACAAAGGGCGTCATATATGTGTTCCTGCGGATGTCATTAATTCGGGGTGTACTACCGAATTTGCACAAACGCGTCTCCATATTGGTTTGGCAAAGGTCGTGTTCACATAAGGAGGGCTTGGTTGGAAAGACACCCCGAATTAGTGAAATCTGCAGTGATCCATGCGTAAGCCTCGTGTGTTCATCTGAAGCTTCAAATTCGGTCATCACCCACTTGTGCTGCATATTAAGGATCATGAAATGAGATCAGAAGTAGTACACACATATAAATATGTATATACAACATCATGTACGAGCATATGTACAAAGCAATGCTTAATATGGCTTCCACATCCAGTCAAACTGGTCTGCAAAACATAACACTTGATTTTCAAAAAATATAAAATATTTATTGTATGCTATGATACAGAAAGGTATGAAAAATTGAGAAAAAACAGACACGGGTAATGATCAAACTTTTTTTACGTACAACAAAATTCGTGTTATGTGCGCTTTGACAACAAACATAAGCTGATCGAACCTGCCAATGAGGGTGCCTGATACTTGAAAATGATTTGTTAAATTAAAATAATAAATTCCTTATTAAGATGTCTTGAATAGTCAAAAAATCTAAAACAATCTTACTGTGCTCGAAAACTAACAGACCTTTGCATTATATCAACACTAAAAATATAATTCAAGCAAACAGATGCCGAAAATCGCCCGTTGTACTAAAAATTGCAAAACTGAAACGGGCGCTTTCATACAGCAAGCCGTTTCATTGTCCTTAACAGAAATTGTTCATGTTTGAGCTCGAGGTAGGGGAAATCTGCAAAACCGCAAGTAGATGCACTTGGACCCACTGGAACACCACTGTCTAGTTGATGCAACATATGGCACCTCTGAAATACCGCTGTCAGTAGATGGAGCACAAGAGATTGCAAGAATGTCACCCTGCATTGAAAAATAAAATGCATTGTGAGTGTGTACTGCATATGCACCTTGTACTACAGCGCAAACACAATCGTAAACACGTTCCCGCTATTTATTGTGTCCTTGTGTGTTCGAGCACTAATACAACGTGAATACACACCTACTTCCCCAGACCCATTCGCAACAGTATAATGTCCTGTACAGTGCAGAAAACCTAAGTACCAGTGTAATGGCATGCATAATTAGTTGCGCAGGGAACAAACGGCAAAGGGAACAAAGCTGATGCTATGGGCGCTACTGGTCTCCCTGTGCATTAAAAAAAGAAGACGCACACAGTGGTGAACCTTTTCTACAGCTGCTTCTGTTTTACGAGCTGGAAAAAATTGTTAATATATGGAGCACCTACTAGCTCTGTGATCAACCTAGGCGAAATATTGTGCTGTAATAACTGTCATATACGCGACAAATGAAACCAACAGACAATAATAAGCGCCGTCTAACAAAGAAACTAGCCCTCGAACAACTACTTTCCTTTAATAACAATTATAGTTGTGTCTTGATCGGTAGTACATAGGTGTGTGCATGTATTCAGAATTTCGAATACGAATCGAGTATTTCGATAATATATTAATTATTAGCATAATGGGCTAAAATGTGAAATCACGCTTTTTGAAATATTCGGACAAATTCGAACAAATGAAGACTTGAGTGCTACGCATTCATGTCTTTAACGTAAGATATCACTAACACGTAGTCGCTCTAAGCCTGCTAAGATTAAAACGTAATTGCGACGAATCGCCAACCGAGACTACACCCTGTCGTCATGGCTGGCCATATGCATACCGGTTGGCGCATGCCGCGATCACGATTTGTCGCGGAAAGATTAACCGCGTCCCTCAACTCGTGATATGGCCGACGCCACGCAAAAGATCTTTCGTCCTGTGGTAAAGCGAAAGGCCTATCGATAAGCCTGACTTCAGCGCGAATGCATGCGGCAACGTCGTTACAGATAAACACCGGAAAGCACGAAAAACGCGGTTACGGCCATCTAAGAACTTGCCAGTACGGCACAGCCCTATAACCATAAGAAAGTGAAGCCATCTGCCACAGCGCTGTTGTATGCATGCGGCGCGGATTAAACAGGTGACGAGCCAAACGCGCCTGGCCGCGATTGGCTGCCACCTGCGATCCTTGTGATGAACCGCGAAGTACGCGTCCGTCGCGGAAACTAAAACAGCTGACCCTCGCAAGGCCTTTCGCTTTCCCAAATGACGAAAGACCTTTTGCGTGGCGTCGGCCATATCAAGAGTTAAGGGACACGGTTAATCTTTCCGCGACAAATCGTGATCGCGGCATGTGCCAACCGGTAGGCATATGGCCAGCCACTACGACAGGGGCAATTCGTCGCAATTACGTCTTAACCTTAGCAGGCTTGGAACGATTACGTGTCAGTGATATCTTACTTAAACGCGGCACCTGCGCTCTGATAGGAGAGGAGCGGGTGCGAAGAATATTCTACAACAGGGGGTCGGCAACCTGAAGCCCGCGGGGCAGTATTATGTGGCCCCCCACACAACGTCAGGACCTCTCCCCCCATCCTCTTTTCACTACCTATCTGAAGACCGACATGGCAGTTCTGACCTCGAATGGGGTTAGACAAGAACGAAAATTGCTTGCAGTTGGCATTACAACGATTGTTTGTAAATTGCAATCTTAGGAGATGCGTGCTAAACACAAACGTGATTTCCATTCCAGTTTTCTACGTTATTATCCGTTCCACAAATTCGTTTGCTTTGACTGCAAACCGTCCATAACGCTGAGAACATGGACCGTCAAAATAAGTTGCGCCGCGCGCGATAGAGGCCGAAAGGGGAGGATCAACCGGTTGGAAAACGTAAAACTGCACGTGCCAAAGATCATGATGTGTGTGTATGTGTGTGCGTGGGGGGGGGGGGGCGGGGGAGCGACACCCGAAACAGCACAATGCAGAGAAAACACGAACAAGCAGCGTTAGCGAGTGTTTCGTTTACGTAAGTTTTTCAGTGATGCTACCGAGGACATCTGATTTGGAGCAATTTTTGGAGCAGCAAAATTTCCGTTTTGGAGCACTTTGGAGCAGATAATTTTGCATCTGGGAGCACTCTGGAGCAGCGAATTTTACATCCTGGAGTGCACTAAAGAAGCATATTGCAATAACATTCAAGCACCAGAATATTACTATGGGGCTCTCATGAAGGCTAGAAATATTTCGATTCATTGCAAATCTCATGGAAAAATCATCACAGGAGAACTCATACTTCACTCGCTAATGAAAAAATAAGGGCTCATGCAGTTGAGTGTTCTGAATTAACCTCTTCGGCGATGATTTTCGACACTAGCAAATAAACAGAATACCAGATCAATAAAATTGAACTTTATGAAATAACACTCTAATACATCTATGTGGTTATCAGCAGACATTGTAGACAAACGCCGTGATGTACAGCAGTGCATCAATGCCAAAGAGCCAAACTGTCCCTAATGCATTCCCCTAAGAAAACTCCAAGGCTAAAGCCAAATTCTTTTTCTTCTCGATCCACGGGTTGATCCTCCCCCTCCTTCTCTGCAAGCTATCTGCACCTCACCTGGTTTTGCGCTAGCTCCATGATCGGCGCACCGATTACGGAAGCAGTGTAAAGCGACGATGTCGTGATGGCGTCATCACGTGACATCACGATATATGTCGCCATGATGACGTCACAAGTTTTGACGATCTATGACGTGATGATGACGCCAACACATGATTATTACTTTTGCATCAATCGACTGACGCCGCCGACGGTCAATTTTCGTGTTTGATAAAGCATCTGAGGCTTTCGCATTATTATTGCGTATTGAACGTTAACAACCTGGCCTTACATACCAAACTGTCCTCCACCATGTCACCTCCTTGCCATGCGCGAAACAGCTTCGCTTATCATCCACTTCACAGAGTGAAATGGCTCCTCGACTATTTTTAAAATGTTTATTGTGATAACAATTATATGGACGCTCTCCACGGATTTTTGCCGTCGCCATTGCCGTAATTTTCTGTATAAAGACCAAATTATTAACATCGCCACGCGCATTCTAGCCGCGGGTAAAAGCTCGCGAGCGCTGGCGACGAACGCGGCTGAAGCGGAGATTAAGCTAGCCGGCCGTCTGTCTCCGTCGCACGGACAGCGCATGAGATAACAGCTTCCCGCGTGCGGGCCTGCCGTCGATTGCTCATCAAACAGAGAGGAAACGCCCCGCCCGTCTTTCGTCAGGAGCATGAAAGGACGCCAGGGGAGCGGGGGGGGGGGGGGGGGGCGAGGGGACGGCATCGTTCGAAGGGCGCAGTCGCTTGCGCGCGCGCCATCTCGAGGCATCAGGAAACGGCTCGTAAACTTGCTGTGCTCTCAACGCTTACTTCGTGTTAAAAGAACTTAAACCAGTGTTTTGTTGAGTTACGCGAGATCGAATCCAAAAGAGTTAGCTACTAGCCTTACTTCGTTTAACAATACAATTTCTTGGTATCGCATTCATTGCTTCGTCCTTAAGCAAAACTGAGTTTTTTTACCCGTCAGCTATCGACCACCGAAAGCGAGGGGCGTACGTGTAACATGGGGTAGCCGCTTCACTGTGGGCCGTCAGCGACGGGCCCGCTACTGACAGCTGCGTATTTGCGGCTGCTCCTACCAGGATATATGTTTTTATTAATCAGATGACATTTTACAGCGAAAGCTGTTATGAGATCATTTCACCGGCCGTTTTTGGCGCCGTAGTTGTCCGCTGCCGCTGCCGCCGCCGCCGGTGTCCGTAACCAGTATCGCTCGAAATAAGAAAAAAACGAAATAAGAAAAAAATTCCAGGATGGAACGAGGTTCGAACCTGGGCCCTCTGCGTGGGAGCCCAGTATTCAACCTCTGAGCCATGCCGGTGCTTGAAATTGCTTTGCAAAAAGGTCCTATATATATTCATGTCGGGAACGAACCACATTAGCATATGCAATATAGCGTGGTAGAAGAGTGAAATAAGCACCAATCGTCGCACAACGCGAATTCTGTAACCAGGCGTCACACCAGGCGTCGAAATAAGAAAAATAAGTTCCTCGCAATTCGCAATGCGAATTGCGCAACGAGTAGGTTGTTGAATGCTTCCAACCCATTACAAAGGACTCTGCCATAATTCTTCATCGTCATCAGGCACAGCATCAACAAAGTGCGCATAATGTCTTACATGCGTATAGCAGGTACCAACGCTCTCCGTAGAATGACGAAAAATGGCACAGTGCCTGCTGCCCTACTTCTCAAAAATTACAATGATTTATAGCGTAGTGGGTTCCTCGCAAGTGCACTTGTATTGGTTTCCAAGGAAGCCCATAAGCGCATGATCCATTTCCTCGTGGTCTCAGTAAAATTACAATGATTTATAGCGTAGTGGCGGGTTCCTCGCAAGTGCACTTGTATTGGTTGCCAACGAAGCCCATAAGCGCATGATCCATTTCCTCGTGGTCTCCGTAAAGTTCTTCGCCCCCCCCCCCCCCCGTCTCTCTCCCACGTCAACGTATGTTATACAGCATGACGGGAGAGGGAAATAGCGACTGGGCGTCACGCAATGCAAATTACATAACTGGTGGGCCGTTTAAAGATTCCAACCCATTACAAAGGGCTGAGCCATAATTCTTCATCGTCATCAGTCGTCGCGTCAACAAAGTGCACATAATGCCTTACAGACGTGTAGCTGGTGCCTCGCTTCTCCGCCGAATGACAAATAATGGCTCAGTAGGTGCTTCCCAACATCACAAAAATTGTGATTTATGGCGTAGTGGGTATCTTTCTAGTGTACTTCATGGGTACCCAAGAGAGCTTAATGGGCACTAGAAACGCCGCTCTTCCAGCTTTCGCTGTGACTGTGCTGCGGTTTCAGCGCAGGCCTGGCGTTTTTTTAAAAAGCAAGCAAAAAATTCGAATTGGAACCCTAGCACGTGAGCTCGAAAGGGCAGGTCCTTTCAGGGGGTATTTACCGCAGAGTGATTAAACTCGGACGTGCTGGTATAATCAGTTACGAAAAAGCTCTTCCGAATGAAGATCCATGGATAAAGTATATCTGAGGAAAAGTGTGAACGCGTTTCCACCGTTCGCGTGCTCTTCCATAAACGCGAAGCAAGGAAAATTCGATATTGTTCCATATATATATACTGCTAGCGATCCCAGATTTCATTCCGCGATGTCCGGAAACAGAAATGACGGACATTTCAGCAGCACACATGTAGTTATTACTGAACATTGCTTGCCTTACGTGCCGTGCGACGCTTGAAACGAGCTATCAGCAGCGTTTCTAGAACAGACGACGTCCGCCGATGAATCGCCGTCGCACTTTCTCGCTACCGAGTGGCCTAGACGTCACGAGCCTCTGCGGAGAGCGCGTTTTGCTGTCGAGCCGACTTGCAGAAGAGACGCTGCGTCGGCACCGTGCATGGCATCGTGGCTTATTCGGGACGCACGCGCGAGCGCTATTTATTCAGCGGAATAATTCTTGGTCCATGGTTGTGACTTTGGCAGCCCCAAGCTCAAGCTGCACATGTTCTGACGCGCCGGCCGTGCGATTGCCGGTGATAGACGCCCCGAAACCCGAGACTTTGGCGCAGTTTGGCGCAATTTTCGTCGATATTATCAGGATGGCGCAGTAAATACAATTTGGCGCAGTTGGCGCAGGAGTGGAATCACTGGTTTACGTAAGTTTTTTCATATTTTTCTTGTTTCGTGTGCAGCTTAACACGGGCGTTATGAGTCCCCAAGTAGCCCAACTGTCGACCCTGTTGCATTATATAACCTAGGTAGGTGTCCCGCCGCAATGTACGAGCTCAGGCAGACATTCACTTACATCCGAGTATTACACACGCGCTTCGAGGTATACTGACAAAATGGCTGTGCGCAGCGGTCCACGGCCAAATGTAACATGAAGCGCGTAACAACCGCTCCCCGACACCGCGGACGGCGCACTTTCGACGCTGAAACGATTCGCTTCACGAAGGCAGAGAACAAGGCGCGGATTCGATGCGCGGCCGGCGCGACAGCAAACAAAGGACGAAAGAGATCAGAACAACGGGTGCTGCGCCTGCGCGAAATTCGTCGCAGGCGGAAGCGGCCGCCAAGCTTCCCTGTTCCATGTAGCAGTGAACTGCTCCGTACATACAATGACATCTCACGCAAGACACAAACGCTAACCACAACAACATAAAAGAGAAAGCAGGTACTCGCCTGGAACATTCGTGATGATAAGATCCCATACCGCCAACAATGGCGTCACAATGGCACGGCTGAATCTCGACGTATCCATTTTCGACAGCGAACATACAGCCACTTTCGCTGAGAAGACGCATGGCTAACGCACAACGTAGGGGCGACATCTTAGATCACACCACGCTCATATCAATCACAGCTGCACAACATATAAGTTAACACATCGCTGTACGCGAACGAAAACCAAACTATACCGCACGACGACGCACAGCCACACAGCCAAGCGAGAACGAAGCACAACGCGGCCGGCGCGGCTTCCCCTGCCCTGGCTTCCAGGTTAAAAGCACCCCACGTGATTCTACGCGCTATCACGTGACTGCCGACTGTTTCCATCGCCAGGAGCGCTAGGAGCAAAGGAGGGAGCGCACAGCCTTGGCTTCCGAGATAGAAGGTGCGCTATCTCGGAGGCGATGGCATAGTTTGTAAGAATGGCACATTGGGCTTGTTGGTTTAGCGTATTTGAAGTGTGAGGCGCGGTAACGACGGCGGACAGTACGCACACGCTTGTGACAGCGCGTGATGGGCATATAAACTGTGCTGTTTTCGAAGTAAACATTGTTGAAAGTGGCGCTCTGTGTGTGTACCTTACACTTCAAATACGATGTCATAGCGTGCGTAGTTCTCGCTCCCTCCCGCAGTTGCCGTAGTCTTCGTCTTTTCCTAGTCTTTACTCACCCTTGAGCAGTGGGATGGGAGTTGGCAGTGCGTGCGCCGTGCCGTGCATTCAGCCATCATTGGGTTTACAGCATATGACTTGCACTTATTGTCATGCCGTAAGTTTTACGAACATCCGCGGTCCTGCACGCGCTGCACTAAATCGGCGCAGCACGTGAGACGACATGTATACATGCATGGAGTTCGTGGTGTCCTGCAAAGGTGAGCGCAGGGAGGGGGGGGGGGGTGCGGTCGCTTTCTGAAGTAGTCTGTAAGGGGGCGCCAATTCTGCCCCATACATTTGCTCTGTCGAACCTCTCGCGTCATCTTTAATGCGCAGGGTTATGGCTGCACATGCTCTTCGACAATAATGTCAGCGGAGGACCTTCGATGGTGAATACGAAGCACAATTTACCTCCTACCTTTACCCCCGGTGGCCGTCGGGAGAAGCACGCCATCGCTTCATTTTCATTTTTGCATCCATGGCTCATCCATGGTTGATCGTGTTTTGTTCCTTTCGGACTCGACAAAGTGCAAAGGGGGGGGGGGTGCTGCAGTGAGACTTGCCCCTCCCCCCCCTGATGGAGAAATCTGAGCACGCCTATGTTCTCATTTTCCTCGTTTGGTAGCGAGGTGCTCACATTATTGTTACTCATGTGTGTCCCCTTAAGGTGGCATTGATTTCCTTCCGAGTCTTTGCTTACCTTTTCCAAGTGCTTCTGTGCGGAAATAACGTGGAGAAATTGTGCGGCCAGTTTTTGGCATCGTATATGGAACCGATAATGATTTCCCTGTAGCTTTCCCTTGCATGGATGAGTGGTACGAATTCAGGTGTCGAAGTGTTAGCTTCCGTAATGTTTACATTAGCTGGCTAATTAGTACAACAAGGCAAGTGTCATTGCGTCCCATCTTGTTTAATGGACCTCAGTGAGGCCTCGGCTTACTCTAATGTTTGTGGACGAAAAATTCATATCACAGATACATTTTCCACTGCTCGCGCGTAAACAAGTGGGTCGTGAAACTTTATGCATCAGTGTGTAATGTATGCATATTTATGTATGTCAGAATTGCGTGCTCTATGTTGTATACATTCCACATGTACAATTGTACTGTATTAGCCTATATCTTGGTCTGTTCAAAGTAATTCTTTTTTTGTCCGTCTTATTGGCTAAGCGAACAATTATAAGTGTTCATACCGAAACTTGTAAAAAGTAATCATGCTGGCGGGATGTTTTCTGTCCCACTTACAGCTTTATACCCAGAAAGTTTTTGTAATGAATTCAACTTTTGTTCTAAATTGCTTAATAATAATAATATCTGGGGTTTAACGTCCCAAAACCACGATATGATTATGAGAGACGCCGTAGTGGAGGGCTCTGGAAATTTCGACCACCTGGGGTTCTTTAACGTGCACCTAAATCTAAGTACACGGGCCTCAAACATTTTCGCCTCCATCGAAAATGCAGCCGCCGCGGCCGGGATTCGATCCCGCGACCTTCGGGTCAGCAGTCGAGCGCCATAACCACTAGACCACCGTGGCGGGGCTGTTCTAAATTGCTTCTACATTTGTATATGTGCCCTCGTATAAATGTTCATGCGGTTGATATGTATAGTGGAAAATATGAAACGGTAGGGCACACCTCGAGCCTGTGCAAAAAGAAGAAATGTTTGCTGATTTTCTTGTACATTTTCTCGAGTCTTGTAGTATTTTGTGAAGCAATGATACTTCGTCATTTGTCTATGGTATGGTACGGTAAACTTTATGAGGTCCTGCAGGGCGTGTCTCAACACGCAGCGGGCCGCTCCCACTTAGGGACCGTATGTGAAAATAAAATATCACGAGAATTAACATTGTGCCAATGGCTCCGCCATTTCCTTGTTTCCGTAATGTCACTGACATCGCAACCTTAGAAAAGGCAGTACAACAACAGACGCATTACGCAATGCACGCGATTTTAATATGCATGCATGGATGCAGCTTAGTGCTTCAGTGTGTACCCTTCACTACTTCCATTAACACCCTTATGAAAGACATTAACACCCTTTTTCCACGCACACCCTTCTCTTAGGGTGTATATAAAGAAAAAAGAGTGTTGTGCAATGGAATAAAGGGTGTTAATGTCATTAACACCCTTTTTACACCCTTAAGGGTGTAAAAATGTTAAGTGTGTAGGAACACCTTGCACACCACCTCGTAGTTGCGCAGTGTTTCGATGGTAACGTCCATGTCCTCTATGAAGCGCCGCGCTTCGATTTTGCTGGCGCTCGGGTAAGACGTTCCATGAATTAAATCACGTTTATTGCAGACTGTAATGCGCCGAGGGCGCTGCGGTGGAAAGGGAGAAGGCATTGCGCAAGGGAAAGG
This sequence comes from Rhipicephalus sanguineus, assembly GCF_013339695.2. Taxonomy (NCBI): domain Eukaryota; kingdom Metazoa; phylum Arthropoda; class Arachnida; order Ixodida; family Ixodidae; genus Rhipicephalus; species Rhipicephalus sanguineus. The sequence goes on from NC_051180.1 coordinate 29,629,836, forward strand.
GGTAGAGCTGCCTCCGTTTTATTAAAGGACGTTCGGGAGGCAGCTAAGTGGGGGTCGCTCGAATAGCTTGAATCTTGTGGCTGTCACGGAGCCGATCGCCGACCACTGGCGCCACCTGGTCCTGGAGAAACCAGAGGAGTGCTCGCCAGAGCTCGATGGCTCGATCCGGAACCGTGGAATCCGGGCATTCCCATGTCCGAAGAGAAGGCCAAGGTCCCGGTTTTTTGGTGTCCAGGGCATGAAGCCTAGGTTGGATATAGAGGGGGTTGAGGTCAGAGGGTAAGACGTTGTAGATAAGACCAAGGAAAAGCTGAAATATAGGCTCTGTAGGGACCCCCAGTCCTGTCAGGAGTCCCTACAGAGCTGTCGGATATTTTTCGGGGCGAGAGCTGCCGGTCGATTCCACGAAAGATCGAAAAAGGGTGTATATTTGATGTTTCCGATTTTCCTGATAATTTTGTATGTTGTGCACATATGACTGCACAGCACGAAATCGCACTTCGTTTTCAAATAAAAATTTTTTTCAACACAGCAAAATTCGACAAGTGTCGCTGGTTGACGACTACCATTTTACGAAGAATGCGTTTTCGTAACTTCGGAACCATGCTGGCAACTACTCAAGCTATATATTACAAATATCTTTCTTTTTGGCGGAAGTAGAAGTAAATAGGAAATAGCTCTTATCATTTCATGGAATTCTGAGTAAATTATGTATTTTTAAAAATTCACGAAAAACGCTGCGTTTTTGAAAATCAGTCAAATTTGGGACGCTATGGCTACTTCTGTGAACATCTTAGCTTGTTCATATTTGCAGTATGAATAGGCCTTTATGGGAATAATGAACCTCTGCATTTGTATTTCTCTAATAATTTTCAAAGTAGTAAATTTTCATGCTCGAAACACCAAAAAGAGAAAAGTGCTCCTCCATTCAAAAATCTATAATAAAAAAAACCCAATCTCAATTTTGTTCAAAGTCCCCCGAAACGTTCTCAACGGACTGCAGAATGATATTATGAAAAAACATGTTGCATCATTTTTATTACAACAAAAGCAGAAAATGTCAAACATTGTGTTTCCAGAGCGTGGTGGCTACTGCGCAAAGGGCATCTCTAGTTACAAGAAAATACAGTAACACGTCTTTTTTTCTTTTCTGAGCTTCGCTAAACAGTAGTAATGATCTATGGTCGGAAATTGGGAACTGTTTTGTAAAGAAAAAGACCGTTCCAATTAAATGCATTCGTGTGGTTTGCGACTTCACGCCAGTGTTAGACATCCCTCAGTCCACAGTAGGCACTTTCAGTTGCAGCCTCCTTTTTTTTGATCTATTTTAGTTTAGTATAATTCATATCTTGAGTGCTAAAGAACGCATTCCCTCCACGCGTCTCTTATGATGATGTGCTGTGCCAGAATTGAGAGATTGGTATAAAAGCCAAGGTCTCTTCATGAATGGAAATGAATTTCTGGAGAGCGGTCGCCAAGGTGTGGTTTTTGTTGGCCCAAATGTGTACGTTGTCAAACCTTATGTGATCAATGCAGAGTTTAAAAAGAATCGATTACGTGAAGATTGGTGGAAGCAGTTCTGGCCACGGACAAAACACGTTTTGTTTGCATTGCATCTGCTTTGTTTTGCATATCCTTCTTTCTCTTGAAGGAGTGCTGGCAGATCTGGTTTCCCTCTTGAATTGAGCGCGCATCCTGCTTCATTACCCTCCGCAAAAGAGTCTCGATCCGATATCTTCTACGTAACGAAAATTCTGCTGCAGCGGAATTTTCTTTTTGTGCACCATGAGGCAGTCCGTACAAAATCTCGGCTATGGCTATAACGCCTACCCATAGCCACCTTCAGAGCGTAGGATAGTGATCGCATCAAAGTGAAGCACAATTTGGATGCTTAACTTCTATCTCAGGTGGTGTCTGGCTGATTGCACAGCCGTACTCGTTGCTGTCGTCTGCTCAGGCGGGCGTCCATCGCGCCGCCCTTTGCACCTGTCCGCCTAACGCATGCTACTCCGTTTACACGAGTGCTTGTAGCGCGGGCCACACGATCCGCACGGTGCGGATCCAGAGACCGGGCGGGAGAGCGACGAGCGGTGAAAAATGTATCGTGTAACCAACGCAATCGACACCCCAGCTTTTTCTCGTGCATAGCGACAAAGCCTGGCAAACAATGTGTGGCTGCTGTGCTTAGGTTGCACTGCGGTACTCGCCGTTCACCACTGCCGCCATCTGCGATTTCTCACATTCTTACAATGCATGATCGACTCAGCTACACATATTTCGCGTTTAGCTTCGTTACTTTTATATAAGCGCATTTACTAAAAAAAAAATTATCCAGAGGAATGAAAATGTCCGTGCTGCCCGTCGACGAGGAATGTAAGTGGTGTCGCAAATGCATTTAATTGGAACGATATTTTTTTTTTCTTCACAAAACAGTTCCCACTTTCCAACAGTAGATCATTACTGCTGTTTAGCGAAGCTCAGAGAAGAAAAAGGACGTGTTACTGTATTTTCTTGTTACTAGAGATGTCCTTTACGCAGTGGCCACCACGCTCTGGAAACACAATTTTTGACATTTTCTGCTTTTGTTCTAACAAAAATGATGCAACATGTTTTTTCATAATATCATTCTGCAGTCCTTTGAGAACATTTTGGGGGACTTTGAACAAAATTGAGATTGGGTTTTTTTTATTATAGATTTTTGAATGGAGGAGCACTTTTCTCTTTTTGGTGTTTCGAGCATGAAAATTTACTACTTTGAAACTTATTAGAGAAATACAAATGCAGAGGTTCATTATTCACATAAAGGCCTATTCATACTGCAAATATGAACAAGCTAAGATGTTCACAGAAGTAGCCATAGCGTCCTAAATTTGACTGATTTTCAAAAACGCAGCGTTTTTCGTGAATTTTTAAAAATACATAATTTACTCAGAATTCCATGAAATGATAAGAGCTATTTCCTCTTTACTTCTACTTCCGCCAAAAAGAAAGATATTTGTAATATATAGCTTGAGTAGTTGCCAGCATGGTTCCGAAGTTACGAAAATGCATTCTTCGTAAAATGGTCGTCGTCAACCGGCGACACTTGTCGAATTTTGCTGTGTTGAAAAAAATTTTTATTTGAAAACGAACTGCGATTTCGTGCTGTGCAATCATATGTGCACAACATACAAAATTATCAGGAAAATCGGAAATACCAAATATACACCGTTTTTCGATCTTTCGTGGAATCGACCTGCCGTAGAAGACTGGTTACAACTTGATTTTGGAAAAAGAAAGTAATTTATTATCGGTTATCAGTTACCAAAAAACGTAACTGAATTACCCAGAACGTCACAGTTTCAAGAAGTAATCGATTATACTACAAAATTACAAGAAAATGTAATTGATTGCGAGTAACTGATTACTTGTAACGCGTTACGTACAACTCTGTTCTCGAGTAACTTCGAAAAAAGTAAATCAGTACGCGTGCATCATAGAAAATCACGGATTTCGACAAGCGCTCCCGAAGGAACTGTTCAAGGAAGGACAGAGCATTTTTTTCGGGCATTTCATTGCGTGTGTTGACGTCACTCTGCACAGTTTTGATAATGCAACTCGCTCTGCAACAACTATAGCGAAGCCCGAGAAGAGTTGACACTCGACCGCTGGGCAACTGCCTTGTTGACGATGTCCGTAGAAATGGGTATTATTCGGATACGATCCGGATTGAATGCCTTGGGGATATTGACAATGCGTGGTTGCACGAATTCGAAACATCGTGATAGGCAGGCGGGAAGAATGAAAAGCTACGTGCAACGTTGATATGGGGTCGCCCATTTCCAATATTCGTCTGCTAGCTCTGTTCTGCCCCTTGAACTACTCGAAGCTTGTTTGCGAAAGTCGAAGGTATTTTTGAAATTGACGTCAGCAGCGCCCTTTCCCTGACGTCTGCATTGAAAGAACCCTCAACGCAATGAGGGAGATTGAATAGTGGCCGCAAGAAAGCTCCGTTAAGATCTACATTGGCATGTCCGACGCGAAAGCATTGTTCCTTGTACAGTTTGTGTCTCTTCACGTGAAGCGAATGGCGTGTCGGCTGCACAGTATCAACATTTCGGGCTCCTGCACTTTCGCGATTGGTCAATGGCGGCTTGGGTAAACCGCTTATCTTCGACAACAGGAGCTTCACTTTGTAAATTTTACGCAAGAGTTGTGTGCCGAGCGCCACAGAGGAGTGGAATTCCATGAATAGTGGAATTCTTTCGTGAAAGACCAACGAATGTTACCAGGCGTTTACAGATATGATTCAAGGAAAGAATTGTCAGAATCGTGTTTATACGCAGACTAGGGTTTGTAGGACACCGGCGCTGCTCTGTGGCTATGCGAGGCATATTGAATAGAAGTGGCGCGAAAAGGGTGCTGTCACAAGGCAGCGATCTTTATTTTTTATTCGAATAAAAAAAAACATGGCCTATCTCTCCTTCACAGGAATAGTTATAACACCAAAGTGAAACACGTCCTCACAGAAGCAGTTGATTTTTTCTTTTGCATTGATACATGAGACTTTGTACAATTTCTATTGGTGTTTGGAAGCTACAGCACCGTTTGACGTGGATGCACCCACGATGACGCCTAGTGGCGCATCTCCGTCCCGACGACCAACGCCCATGATCATGAGTTAACTGTTGTGGTAGCTCAAGTTGCTTACACATGTCTGGATACAGCATGGGGTGAATCCTGCTCAAAGATGACATCAAGAAGCACATAATAAACACTAGTACTCGATATGGACTCCTTCAAAGAGTCTTCAGTTGAGGAGAGAAACGGCAAGATGTGCACTCTGCAGTACTAGGGTAACCTATGCCTGTGGTAATGCATACATTACCACACTGCGCTTCAGGAGCACGGGAGGCAGAGGTTCGAAGCTTGAGCCGTTAAAGCGCGAAGGCGTTCCGCTTCCCGCCGGCGTGTGTCTCGCTCCACCAAGGCGCGACATTCGCACGTTGACGTTGTATCCTTTCTGCGGCGCTTATCGCACCAGCTTTATTAGTCGGTGCTAACGCACTCTAAGCAGTAGGCGGTGGAGAAATGCCGTTGGTGCATGTGGAAGCTGCACTAATCTGACAACGAGCCGTCACACGTTAACACGACGCGAAATGCAAAGCACGCAACTGCGTCTAGGCGGTGGAGGTGCAACTGGATGCAGAATCGCCAGAAAAGTTCGTTCGCAGAGCTAGTGACTATGAAAGTTGAATCTCCATAATTTCTCAATGCTTCTTTCTTAGTTGTGTCACGGAAGACGCTATATTGATGCATCAAACATACGTTCTCATCTCAGTAGCTATACAAGTCTAGTCTAATTTTTAGGACTTCCTCTGCGTTGCACTTGTTTCGACATCCCCTTAGCTGTAGACGGCGACGATCGTTATCGCAAAAGTGACGCAGCCATGGGGGGGTTCGAAGTCTACAGGTACTTCACAGAGGCTTATCGCGAGATAATTAGATTGCGGAAACACGGCTCGGGATCAGCGAAACGCTTGCGAGCAGCATGTCTCATTTCTTAGCTGAAGACGGGTATAACCCTAGAACCCCGGCATACGAATTCTTCCTGGAATTATTCTCGCCTTCGAGGAACTCCTGAAATATACTTGTACTGTCGCATAATCTCCGCACGGCTTAAGTTCAGCAGTTTCTATACTGTTGCTTTATCTTGCAGAATATGACCTGTTTAATGTGTTTCTTTAAATCCTGCAAAGATAGGCGCATGTTATTGCCAGGAGTGCTTAGTTACTGCAAGACAAGTTTTTATTTGACAGCCTTTATTCGGTCCGTCGTGGTATTTATGCTACGCCAAGAGTATTGCTCCGTAAAACAACAACATTGATTGGCACTCGAATCAGTATGGATGCACGTTTATGCAGAGTTGCCTGCTCTTTCATGTAGAAAAGCAGATAATCATAGAGAAATGTTGAGTTATAAGCCATGGTTGGCCCGTATCACAGATGTAAGGAAAGGAGGGGGGGGGGGTCAGTCACTTACGCAGTGCCGTTTCGCGGTTCTCAACATTTTGCCAGCTACCCGCCACGGTGGTCTAGTGGTTATGGTGCTCGACTGCTGACCTGCAAGTCGCGGGGTCGAATCCCGGCCGCGGCGTCCGCATTTTCGATGGAGGCGAAAATGCTAGAGGCCCGTGCCCCGTGTACTTAGATTTAGGTGCGCATTAAAGAACCCCAGGTGGTCGAAATTTCCGGAGCCCTCTACTACGACGTCTCTGATTATCACATAGTGGTTTTAGGACGTTAAACACGAACAATTATTATAATATTTTGCCAGCATCATTACCGTCGGAACCATAGCCGACAGCGAAATGCCGCTTTGCAGTGACGTTATGCGTGACGTTTCAGCTCAGGTCACTTGATTCGCCCGCCTGTGACAGTGAGCAAAAGGATATGGAAACGTGCCACGCCGTAGTGGGTGACTCAGGATTTATATCGACCACCGAAGGTTCTTTAACGTGCACCTCAATATAGGCACACCGGGTTTTCTTGTGTTTCAACACCATCGAAATGCGACCACCGTGGCTCGGTATCGAACCCACACCCTCGAGGCTTAGCAGTGCGACACTTTACCTATTAAGCTACCAGAGCGGGTGACGAACAATAGCATAAATATAACTGAGGTTTATGAAGGGAAACAAAACTAAGACGAGCCTGAAAAATACTGAAAACGTGCTCTTCAATGCGCCAGTTTGCCGCATATGTTCGAGATACTGAAAAGCGCTGTCACTGAAAGCAACCCTCAGCCCTTGGCAGCACTTTACACAGACCGTTGGTATTAGCTATTGTAATTACTCAACTTAAACTGAGGACCACGTAGCTAGAAATGGAAAGGGAAATAATATATGTAACCTTAAGGGACAAGAACAGAGCAGAGTCGGTCAGGGAACACACGGGTGTCAAGGACGTCTTAGTTGAAGTCAAGAAAAATAAATGGACATGGGCAGAACATGTAGCGCGTAGGCAAGATAACCACTGGTCATTAAGAGTAACTGAGTGGATTCCAAGAAAAAGCAAATGGGCGAGGGGGAGACAGAAAGTTAGGTGGGTAGATGACATTAAGAAGTTTGTAGGTATAACGTGGCTGCAGAAAGCACATGACCGGGTTGATTGGCGGAACATGGTACAGGCCTTTGCCCTGCAGTGGGCGTAGTCAGTCTGATGATGATGATTATTACAATGCTTTAAACAAATTTACTTTGGAAGAGAAAGCTTGCAAGGGCTTTGGGAATACCGCCTAAGCAGCAGAAGAATCATCATTTGAATACGGCCAATAAATACTACTTGATCAGCGAGAAGGATGGAACTCAACTACGTGTTTGAAACGTTATCCTTGGCTAATCGCGCTTGTCCCTTGTTCCTACATGCCGAACTGTCAAGCGAGTCGGTTGTTTCAATGAAGTGTTTCACTAAAATAGTGCTCTTAGTTTTAGGCTATTTCTGCGCCGCGACCTCAGCTGTTTTGCGTGCTCCTTCGTATAGCGAGGCTAGTTTCCAGACCGAATTAATCTAGCCTAGAATCTCCTCTAATCTACTTTAGCACAGCTGGCTTTTTGCTTTGTAATAACCGTATGACGCCAGGTAAATAGAACCCTAACTAAGCCTATGGAGCTAATCCTTTCACGCATCTTTAGGTGATTATATGGGGCCGTCGCTTACAATCTTTCCCTTACGTACGGGCGCACTACATCGCTCATCGCGCTCAGCAGCTATATCCACAGCTCGGCAATCTCAATCATGAGTCGACTCACTCAAGACTTCCTCAGACTCAGATCGGGCCGTCAGTCTGAGTCAGAGTGAGTTCGGGTGAGTAATGTTTTGGTGGGTCTTAGTCCGAGTGAGTCCAGATGAGAAAAATATTGATGAGTGTGAGGGCAAGTGAGCCCTAAGAGCAATATATATGTTTTGAGTGAGCCTGAGTGAGCTTCTGATTTCTTGCAGGCCTATATGGTCCTATCTATTAAGGTATCACCACTACTATCAGCTTTATGTCGGCTCACGTCTACACTCTCGTTTACTCAAACATACTTCAACGCACCAGCATTCATACTCCACTTTAATAATTATTGATCCGAGGCGTGGGTTTATTACGCAAGAGAATGGGGGAAGCTTGGCCATTTACCGCAACCTCTTTCACGGGAAGTTCCTGATAAAGATATCTCGTGTGAGTCCCGTGTTTCATAAAAATTTCGTTACTGGATCGCAACTACTCATTAATCGTATTTCAAGGTACGAGATCAAAATGTGTTACGTAGAGCTACGTATGTGACACATTGTCCTCAGAGTGCACTGACATCATGATCGAAAAAGGCAACTATACCCTAACGCCCTCATGAGCCAACTCACTCATACTGAGACCGGGCCTTGAGTCTGAGTCTGAGTGAGTCTGATTGAGTAATATTTTTGTGGGTTTGAGTCCCAGTGAGTCCAGTGGAGAAAAATTTTAGTGATCCGGAGTCCTAGTGAGCCCGGTGGTAGAAAGTTTTCGTGTGTCTGAGTCCGAGTGAGCCCTAAGCGCAAGATCTATTTCTTGAATGAGTCTGAGTGATCTGCACATTTTTTGCAGTCCTATGGCTATATCAGAGTCGAGGTTCATATATACAACCAGCCTTCCTCTAAATTAGGATAGGTACCTCACCTGCCCTGCCATACTTTTATATAACACCATAGCAGTTTCATATGTATTGATTGCCCTTTATTCTTTTGCAAGAGTGCATCAAGATGGCATTCCAACAAATTATGGCCACTAAAACGTGCCCTAAGACGTTTCTTACTGTTTAGTAAGGTAAAAAAGGATACCCCCCCCCCCCAACCCCGCATGAAGCTGCATTCGTGCTTGTCAAAGAGAGCAACAATTATAAGGCTCCAACTGCGCTCTTAGCTTTTCATTAGCGGTCGTGTTTGCCAAGTTTTGCCGCTTACTCTGGGGCAAGCATAAGCTGAGGCACACGTATATATCTGCCTGCGCCCGTGTGTGTATGTTGTCTAGTATTCTGCGTAAGACGTTATGAGAGTTACGGCTACGTATGGATGGTCGTCATTTCGATAGAACGTCTTTCTTTAAGTGCGAGTGTATATGTAAAGATCATTTGCGGAAAAGGAGCATGACCACATCTGCGATGTTGTTTCTTTTTTTAGCGTTTTTTTTTTTAGTCTCCAACCAATGTCTCCGGGAAATAATGCATTTTCATTCGTTTAATATGATCACCCTTTTGCCCAAAATTGGATAATACGAACGCAAAGTGTATCTTGACCGTTATATCTACAAATCCTGCGCTTACTCTTCGGTATACTATCTCAAACCGCGTTCCAACGAGCCCCGATCTGCACATTGCACAGGCGCTGTGGCAGCAACAGCGTCTGTTTTGCGGCGAAACGATCCCTGTCGGGCGCGGCCGCTGCGTCCATTGATTCTTCTGCAGCTTATATATATATATATATATATATATATATATATATATATATATATATATATATATATATATATATATATATATATATATATATATGAAGGAGAGAAGTGTTAATTTCTAAGGGCTCGTTTTCTTTGTTATACACAATATTGATGAGCACTAACAGACAATAATGCCAAGGAGAGTATAGGGGATGTTTTTGAGTAGTAAATGTAAGGTAAATGTGAAGAAAGAAAAGTGGACGAAAAGATGGCTTGCCGCGGGCAGGGACCGAACCTGCGACCTTCGAATAACGCGTCCGATGCTCTACCAACTGAGCTACCGCGGTGGCCATCCCTCCGTCCACTTTATAGGGTATATATGTACATTTAAACGTGGGAGCGTCAGTCAGCGCCGCCAGTAGCCATGACGGCGAGTGTGGAACACTCTTTTTTGCCTGTTGGCGTCACGTAGCACGTGAACTTATTGCGAGCTGGCAGCTGACCAATAATCCCTCGCATACCACCTGAAAGCATCAAGTCTGCCATAACGAGACCCTTGCTATGAATGAAGGAGAGAAGTGTTAATTTCTAAGGGCTCGTTTTCTTTGTCATACACAATATTGATGAGCACTAACAGACAATAATGCCAAGGAGAGTATATATATATATATATATATATATATATATATATATATATATATATATATATATATATATATATATATATATATATATATATATATATATATATTCGTAGTAATTTACTACTAGGCGTTGAAAAGAAAAACGTTCACCGCAAATTGGCTACCTACGTTAATGTTGCTCAATTAAAGTTAGTTTCTGACGGAGTACGCATATGTTCCTCCTTTATTCAACCTCTTTGGTTACTACTATTTTTGCATAATGCGTTTTATTTTCGGGTTCCCGTGAAAAACGTATCAACGAGGAGGTTACGCTGTACAACGGAGACATAAAATCCATATGGACAGGGTACAAACTTGATGTCCTTTTTTTTCTCTCTCTCTATCTCTTAATGAGCGCCCGTTGAACTCGGCACGATAGCTCCTATATACACGCAGACTGATAAACAGTGTCGCTCCCGAGAAAATGCAATGACAGAAAGTCCTGCACCACAAGACACGTGCCGCCGCCCACGGAATGGTTTCGCTTGCTTTGTAGCTACTGTTCTGGCGAAACAATTCGCAGCAAATGTCGCTCTGTGTCCCTAGTGCTTAATTGTTTCAACCGCGGGGTGACGCCGCAATGGGACGGCTCGTCTCGACAGCGATGCCATCACGGAGAGAGAGTTAACGATGCCGGCGAGCACGTTGTACAAATACATAGGCGCCCGCATCACGAAAATAAGTGCGTTGACGCAAGGGCGAGTGCTTCTCAATCAAGAGCATGAGAAAAAAAAATAAGTTAACAAAAGCGAAGATAAAATACAGTGTATAACGTTTTTTGTTGTTGTATGTACGTAGGTATAATTCGCAGGAGGACGATTCTTGACCATGCAATTGTTAATTTCTGCGATATAATATTAATTATTGTAAGAGCGGTCCTTTTAGCAGTGGTATATATAGCGGCGATGCGGTGCGCTTGGTGATCGTCGAAAAGACCCTTCAGTTGCTTCAGTCGCCGATTTATTATAGAATGTTGATGCCTCCGCTTGTCCTTGTCTTGAGCTTGCCCTTTGGTCGTTATATTTAACTGTTTTCTGCATTATGATGGATTACCAGCACGACAGAACCTTCCTTCCCATTTACGTGAATTTAGAAAGAAATATATTCCTGCATAGACTGCCTTAAAAGCGAGACATCCTTATTCGGTGTAGCAAATATAGAATAAGCACCATCAGCCCAATGCTTTTGCTGTGAAATGGTTGCCTATACAGCTTCGTACAATAAACCGCTTACACCACAGCAGGATCATCTGAAGAAATCTTTCCACAGATTCGTCCCGAAACTTTAAAAATTGTTCTCAGCCCTTGTATCCAAACTAAACTAATATTCGACATTACATACTGAATTCTCTTATAGAATTCCAGTCAAGTGGCAACGACGGTCAATTTGGATTCAGTATTCCGGATATTTGAAATCACTTTATTACAGTGAAAACCCAGCACGTGCACCTGAAAGACAAAAGAAAATCAAAGAAACGCAGATGTTTTTTCCATGCGAACAATGTGATACGCAAACGCCAGAAGCCTTCAAACGACCGCCTAATTTTCTAAAGGTTCATAAACTAGAAACCTTAGCATAGAGGGGTAAATCGGAGGCATGACGCGCCTAATATTGTGCGGCATAGACACGGGAGGTCAAAGAGCTTAAAGGCTTCGGCCGGCTTTATAAGCCCTTAACCGAAAAAGGAAACAAAAACAGAGTAAGAATGAAAAACAGCGACGACACACAGGGGTACGGAAGCGCGGCTGCGCTGCCGAGCACCAATGTGGCAAAATGACTCGGCGACCGTGCTAATTGTGCAAGCTTCTTGACATTGTGCCAGGAACAGCTGTGCCCGGAAGCATCCACGAGAGCTGTACCGTGACTCCTAACGAGTCTTATTGGTCAGTAGATGTGTCTTTGTACGGTTGGATCAGGCAATGGTTTAGGCTCAGTCGAAGAATGCGTTCCTCTATTCACTGAGCCCAGTGTCGTGTCACGCCCCAGAGCCAGTTCGGAAGCCTTCGGTTCTTTCTCTCTGGCCCTTTTGAATACAATGCCTTCAGGGACCTCTTTCAACCGCATTCCGTGACTGGGTAGGAGGAACATATCTGGCGGTTTGTGCTACCGTATTCGCTCGCACGCTAGGCGCTGATTAGCCCCGGATTTTGTTAGCTATAGTGTTGATTAAATTAGGGCTAATGTCGGCTACTTTTGGCTGGCGTTGGCTAAATCATGTTCAATCTTGGATAGCGCTGAGTAGTGTAGGCTAAAGGCGGTGAGCTAATTGCTAATGCGGGCTAGTGCCTGTTATTACTGGTCAATACCGTCTAGTGTTGCCAAATGAATTTTAGAGCTGGTTTAATTTATTATAAATGGTAGCTAGTGTTTTCAAAACTTGGTTCTTGTTGGTTATTAGCTTCTGTAGCTGAAACGTTTTCTCCATTTAATAAATCAGCATTTGACTTCTGCACATTTTTCGTTAGCTGGTTTGCCTGGTTGCTCTCATTTGTATCCATTGAGAGACATGAGCTTCGCGGCAAGAAACATTAACACATAGCGAAACTACGAGCGTGTGAATGCTCGCATGACTTAAAGTATTCACCTGTTTCGCCCTTCATCATACTGAAGCATATATTACAAGTGTTTTCCAGGTGTCCTTTACTTTACAGCGTTCCACGCTTCTCCGGGAGAAGTATCGATTTCGTCTGCACCGGTAACGCTTTCTTCGTGGGGCGATGTCAAGCTTTTCGTCGCCTCTCGTCCGGTCTATTCACCCCTAGCTCCATCCCGAAACTTTCCGCCTGGCCCTTCCGCCTGACCGCCTGACCCTTCCGCCCAATGTGTCTCTTTCCGGCTGCCGGCCGTAATCATGAGAGACTCCTTTGACGGACACGTAGTCTATGGCTGCCAGTTATTACAGCAAGCGCATGACTCACGCGAGCAGCTTCACTATACAACGTTGCTAGTTGGGCGAGATGGAACATGCGTCGCGTCCCTGTCCTCTCGCTCGTCTTTTGTCTAGTGTTTCCGCTCAATAGCAGTATGAAGCTTAACTATATCCTCCGTAGATTATGCGTAGATGCGTATGTGCGTCGGGACGTATGTTCGAGGCAGGGACAGAGTTAGATTAAGCAGAAAAAAAATAAATTTTCTGCCCCACACTGCAGGAGGAAAAAAAGGAGGGAGGGCTGGGGGGCGGGCAGGAAACAGAGTATAATAAAAAAAATAAGGCGAAGCTTGCACTAAGCCACGCAAGGCTTGAAACAGCGAACCTGGACGATTCTGAAGACTAATCTGGTTGCTTGTATGTTGTTTCTGGGCGTCAGCTAGGCGATGCAGGTTATTTTTAGGTTGCTTCTATGTGGTAGCTGGGCTTCAGCTAGAGAGGTTCGACTTAAACCGCAGACAGTCCCAGACACGACACGGATGTCCAAACTCCAGAGACGGAAGCTCGCGCTGAAACCAAGCGTTTGCACCTCTCATAAAACTACGGGCACGTCGTCGTTGGCGTTGGCATTCCATCGCTTCGGGGTCCTCTCGCAACTGCCTTTCCCGTTTCCAAGTGTTCTCTCCTTGTACGCACGCGGGGTTTTCGGATCGCCGCCGCAATTGCTTTGCAGCCATTTGTTGGGATAACTGTTGCCTTCTTTCTTTTATTGCGATAGCAATTATATGGACAGTCTCGGCTGGAAAATGTCCGTCCCCGTCGCCGTCATTCACCGTATATGTATAAGTATGTATATATATAGAAAGTCCACAAAGAAAAATAACTAAGAAATTCTTTCCGACGCGCGGAATCGAACGGGCGACCTCTCGTTTTGCAACCCGCCGCGTTAGACGTTAGGCCACGACAGCACCGTTTCTCAGCCTGCTAACGGTGAGCTATTTATATACACCATGTAATGGTTTCTTAGTGGCCACATAGATGGCGCGACGTGCGCGCGTGTGGCGCGCTTTAAAGATCGTCGTCCCGCCCCTGCGAACGCCGGTGCTCTTCGCGCTACAGGGCGTCGTCGCTTTCGTGCGCTTATCTCAAGGAAAGAACGGCCGGTGGGGTGCTTCGCTTCGCTCGCTGCAGCGGCCACGTTTGCGAAACGAGCGCGCGGTTCAAACAGAAATAAGTAACAACTGTGACAATTAGTTCGCGCTCGTCTTGTGTGTACCTGTTCGTTCGTTTTGTGCGTCCTGCTTTATGTTTGAGCAGTGCGCTTCAAGTGTCGAGCTGTGACGCATTAGTTCGTGCTCGTTCTGTGTGCGTTCTTTTCGTGCGTCCTTTGGGCTCGAGCGACGCGCTGGCAATTTCGAGATGCTTTCCGTTCTTCGCGTTACATTACAATTTATTGCTATCGCAATCATTGCTTCGCTGTTGCGGCGAAACTGTGACTTTTTTAATGGAGGTTGTGTGTAGTGGGATTTACCCAATTTCTGTGGCGTATACCCGTTTCATCAAGGAATTATACCAGCTGAAAACAGACGAACACAGGAAACGGTGAAGGAGACAGGAAGCTACCCGTTTATATCCGTTTATGATGATGATAGTTTTTTGGTACACGGTGAACAAGAAACGATTTGCTAAACAGCTTCGTCGTTTCATGCATATACGTGCGCATGCTCCGCGCTTTATGAGTACAGACATAGAGCTGCTGGCTATAAATGTATGCTGAACACGTGTGCAATGTCTTTATGAGACCCGAGTTGAATTAGAACGCAGATGATCAAAATACACAGACGTCATCAGAAAGGCACAGACACACAGCAGTCGAACGCAGGCTTCATCCCACGATATGATCAAGGATTAGTCTGGCTCGTATATTGGACAGCAGATACACATAGATACAACTGGTGGAGGCGGATTAGGGCTCTATAATAACTAACTTTCATGACATTACCAAAAGTTTAAATATATACGCACTTGAAACTGTTGGCATTTGAGTAGAAGCAGGCATTCATTATACAAATGAAGACTCAAAAGAAGATTCTATATCTGACGTCGACTCTTCTATTTTGGCACCATCATTAAACATGGATTAGGTTAGATTACAATGAGAGCTAGCGTAGGTAGTCCGCCAATATTCTTAAGCATTTTCCTTTTTTATTCCATCCTTAGCCCGCTTTGAAGCGCTTATAGGAAACACCCATACTGTTGTGTTAGTGGGGGTTGCGTATACGGAGTGCTAGCGCTAGCTCTGCTAACAACATACTAGTATTGTCATCAACTTTCCCTTTAACGAATCTGATTACAAGGCTGCCACAGTTACACATTTGATGCGCAAGCTGAGAGAGCCCAGATACAGAATTTTTGACGTGTGCCGCGCTGGTGCAACGCGATGTTGATTAATTACAATGCTGAGAGCCGCCTCTGTCAGCTGATACACCTATAATCATCATGCGCTGGTAACTGACATCTTTATTTAATTCAGCGCGTCTTCGCCAAGTTACTTCGTCGTTGCTGAGAGCTTTGGAGGAAAAAAATTGAAACTTTTATCAAATTTGCATTGCAATGAAAGTTCTAGTTCTCAGGCGTAGGGGGAATCAGTATAAAATTTATTTAAGCAATATAGAACGAAGATAAGGTTCTTATAAATAAAGGTTGCCTTACTCAGCACAATCGACAAAGTTCATTACCAAAGGAAGGAATAATGGCACGAACGCATATATCTAAAAAAAGAAGAAACGTCGTGTATGTACACTGTAACAAAATCGAGTATTTGGGGAGTATTTATACCACACAACAATAATCGTCATCTGGCTTGATCGCGTTTCCTTTCTTGAAAACCCGGCTCTCGTCACTTTCCTATCAAGAATGCTATGTCACGATGATAACGCGCGCCGTTCGTGACCGGAAAGTGCCAGGACCGTGGTGATAAGGCGAGGAAAGTACGCGAGGTAGATGACGATCATAGCTGTGTGGCAGAAATACTACCAAAATACTCGATTTTTTTTCTTAGAGTGTATATTAAGCTAACCTAATAAGGAGAATTACAAACAACGAAAATGGGACAGGCGCGTTGCTATGCTGGCAATATATGAGCATGCATATACGCGTACTATATCCAGTGGAATGTAAGCAATGAAGGGACATTTTGGAATATCGAGTAAGTAAACTTACATATACGCGGCATGGTATGATGATTTGTAGCATTTCACTTCACTGTTTCGTATCACTTCCGCGATATCATTTCGTTTTTCATAATACTCTTTTCTGTTCGCATCAGCGGAGAGCACGGCAAAGTTATGTGGGCGTAATTGTTTCTTTTTAAAGATAGCGTCCTCGAATTATCGTTGCTTTGTTTACTTGGCGCTGCAGCACTTTCTATTCCGTTTAACTTAACGCTTTTATAAGTGAATAGGTGTCGTTGATTTTAGTATACACATGACTCACCCATGGCCACCTTCATCCGTCATCTCTATACGAAGCAGTTTGTTTGACTGGTTGATTGATTCGATCAGAGTGGAATTACTTAAAAAATGAAGTCTGTTTTCACTTGCCAAAACCACGATATGACTAGGAGGCGCAATGTAGGGGGACACCAAATTAATTTACCGTGCACCTAAACCTAAGCACATAGCGTTTTTGTATTTAGCTTCCATAAAAATGTGATCGTCGTGGCTGGGAATCAAGCCCGCCTTCTCTGGCCTATACAGCTGTACAACAGCTGAGCAGCTAGGTTGTCAAATGTGGCAGGTTAAGGTCTAGGTATACAATTAATGTGGAACTTTGTTTAAAAATATGTCAAAGGTTTGAATGTACTTTATATCGCATTGGCACAATATCTTTAATAGTTCGTAAAGTGGGCCGGGAGGGGTTGCGGATGCACGAGAAATATACCGTAATTCATATAAAATTTCTTATAATATTTCTCATACTTATTATTTTGTGAAATCGTATAGATTTAAGGGACAGTCTGACTCTAAGAAAGGCTTTTTATCTCATTAGGCGCGTCCCTGAAATTGCTGTAATTTAGTTGCATTGTTTAGACCACATTTACTTCTTTGTTATATGCGCAGAAGTTGGAGCACATCTTTCTACTTCATTTCAGAGAGGTAGTCGTCGCTTATTCACAAATACCAATAAGCACTGAACCGCTTTGAACCTATGTAACATTGTCCACCGTTTATTAACAAATAACATTGGTTTAAACAAGATCTTAATTAATTGCTTTTAATATTCGGAACGTCGCGCATGTGTCGAGAAGGTTTGCTGCGTGATGTTCCGGAAGCACGCGACCAATAATAATGTATGCAGACAGGCACACCACGAAAACAAAAATTATGAAAGCAATAATCGCGGTTACGAAGAGCCAGAGAGGTGACTACCGGAAGCCTCCACGGGTAGTCATCGCGTTTCTCGCACTAAACATGACTTACTAGGCGTGAAAGAAAACGGCAAAAGGAAATAAAGGAGAGATAAATAAAGAAAAATAGTATGACCAATCGCACAAAAGTGCGCGCAAAAATATTTGCCTGTACGCGAAGGCCTTTGTGGGAAATTAAATACGTCGCGTTCCCGAACCGCAGAAATAATATTCTTTGATCAGCTTGGTACACAGCAGCCTACAAACAATGTCCCCAGGGGATGTTTGGCGCTTTTCTTTCTTCTTTTTCCCTGCAATTATGTGGTTTTTATAGCAGATTTCTTAATAAGAGGCTTCTTGTTCTACAAACCTTCACCCGCGACGGTAGAGTACGCTGGAATTCAAGGTGCTTAGAGTTTACCGTTCAACGTTGTTTGACAAGATTTCTCTAATGTGTGTAAGCTTGCTTAGTTATGTATTTCTTTACGTATTTATTCATTTATTTACAAGGCATTGCGTAAGTAGAGAAATTTACAAGAAATGTACATATTGCATAATAAAATATATATAAGAATATATAATCCAATACAAATGAATGAAGACGATGGAAGTACATCAAAAAGTAACGAATATATAATGTAAAATTCTGTTATGAAAAAGGCAAAAAAAAAAGCGAATTCAATAAAAATTTACTACTTCGAACGAGACACGAGTATTATGCGGCAATCAGGTGAACTATATCTAACTGAACAAAACGAATGCCGACTTTCGAGACGCAATCACGTCAACACATTGGAAAGATGGGTGAACTTTGCGCAAGTTCATGTCGAAGTCTTGAGATAAGGATAGTCATCCAGAAGTCGTGTGAAAGAGACTTCACGGTGTGTTTCCTACCATAAGCGTGCGCAGGGTTCCCCTTCAGGGGGGGGGGGGGGGGGTTCGAAGGTTCGTCGCAGCGCCCCCCTCCCTATTATGTCAATGTATGCGGCTGCCTTTGCGCCCCTCTTCTCGCCCCCCCCCTACAATGTATAGGGCTGACTTTGCGCCCCCCCCCCCCCTTCTCGCCCCCTTGCCCCCCCCCCCCCCCCCTGCGCACGCCTATGTTTCCTCCTACAAAGCGTCCTCAATGGCAGGTTGCGAAATTCCAAAGCTGCATTTTTTGGCACTGTTCAGCATGTGCCCTCCTCAGTTCACCGGCGATGCGTTATCCTGCTAACGAACGCCACTAATGGCCTTGGCTCCGGATGCACAAACTTCGGGTTGTTGGCGGCCCGTAGCACGCGTTTACTTTTTCAACCACTTCTATTTCATTTTGAATTTGTCCGTTGAACAACTCACTTGGTACAGAAGGAAAGCAGATGATTTTTCAAGGGCTCGTTTATCTTTGTTAGACACAATATTAATGATAACTAACAGACAATAACGCCAAGGAAAGCACAGGGGGTGTTATGACTGCCGGCGGCAAGTCATCTTTTCGTCCACTTTACTTTCTTCACATTTATATTCTAAATACTACAGATAACACCCCCTGTACTTTCCTTGGCGTTATTGTCTGTTAGTTATCATTAATATTGTGTCTCACTTGGTACAGAAAATAATAATCATCTACACCACGCGTTTTTGAGACATGATAAAATAAGGGAGGTTGACGCCCTTAGGTAGCCAGGTTATTCCTTGTCGCAAAATGCAACTCTATAATACAGTACGAACTGTCAACAGATGGGCACAAAGCACTGTGCATGAGTTTACAGAATGCAAAGAAATATGCAGGGGCGTATGAAGACATAAATATTTTAAATGTGCCTATATCATGATCCCAACTTCCTTATTCGTTGACTTAATTGTGTCCTTGAAGCAAAAATGCTGGCTTGTTTTTTTTTCTTTTTTGTTTTTTTTTTGTCAAACGGCGCCACTTCAGAACATGAAGAGAATGAAGAGAAGGCAGAGAGGTCAACCAGACGCGCGTCCGATTTGCTATCCTACACTGGGGGGGAAGGGATGAAGGAATTCAAACAAAAAAAGAAGAGGGGGAGAAAGCCCTGTCAGGGTACATGTGCGCATGTCCTTCACATGCCTACTAGCTAATGCTCAAGCAGGTCGATCTTCAAAACAGTAGCAATGCCCGCGTCGCTTTGCTGGCCTCCGACGCGTAAGGCCGCGATCCGAGGGTCTTCTGAAAGCTGCCTGCCGTCTAGTTTGTTCAGCGCACTGCGTAGTACGTTGCGCTCGCTCACAAAACGATCACAGAAACACTCTAGACGTTCTATCGTTTCGTCACTGTTGCACGAGTCTCATGTGGAGGTGTCTGCCATTCCTAAGCGAAAAGAGTCCATTTTCGTGAATGCCACTCCTAACCACAGGCGGCACAGTAATGTTTCGTCACGGCGGGAGAGGTGCGATGGAATTTGCAGCTTCTTTGATGGGTGTACTTTATGTATGCGACGGTTCCAGACTCTACCATGTTCGCAGTATTGAGACAAACTTGAGGTTTGAGGTATTTTGAGGTAGGAATTTGAGGTAAGTAAATAGTTGATCAACATATTCTTTTTCGCATAGTGCTGCCTATAGAGCTACAAACACAGCGACTTGTTAATCGAAACTCTGCAGTTTCATAGCCGCATGCCTATAGCCTTATGTATTTGTGGCCTTGCTTCAAGTCTTTTTGTCTAAGCGCGTTATTAAATCAATACATGGCGATCTGTTATCACTTTATTGATCCTACGAAGGTGTTACCTTGAAAAGAACGACCATTCGGCGTAAATGGCACCGTCCTAGCGCGAGCACAAGATAAGCATTGATATTAAACAAATAACGGCAAAAAAGGAAAAGTTATACGGCAAAATGTAGGCTGAAATTACATGTTGTTAAAAGGAGTAATTAAAATAACAACAATATTGTGAACAGCCGAGCAGCAGGAAACGAAAGAACGCTTTTTTGCGTGATGCCGGTGTATTTGTACATAGGCAGATCAGGCTTGCGCATGCGTGGTCACTGCAATGCTTGATGACGTTGCGCCTGGTCACATCTTCCTTCCCTTGGGAAAAAAAAAGAAAAAGAAACGAAAAAAGAAACAGAACACAAAATGTCTAAACGAAGGCACATTGAAAAAACCACTCAAAGTTCAATTTTCACTACATCCGCTGAACAGTTTGCGTTGGGCACTCTGGGAGAGGATAGCGTTGTGGCGCTCTTCGCTGTCTTGCGCTTCTACGCAGCGCTTCTTGAGGTGCTTGCTGCTCGGTGGTGCACGGCTGCGGACTGGATTGCGCGGACGCTGTCGCGCTTTCTGGCTGCTGCGAGAGAACCTGCCCGTTTGTGGACCTGAGGTGTTCCCTCGTGCGTCGTAGATGCTGGCCGTTCTCAGTCGCAACAATATAAGAGCGTGGTGTACTTGCCGGGCCCATGACGACTGCTGGTGCCCAGGTCTTGTTTATTGTATCATAAACAGATACTGTGGACCCACTGTGCACTTCCGGTAGATTCCGGGTTGATCTGTTGTAGAAGACGCGTTGTTTTCGCCGTATTTCGTCGAGGCGCTTTCGGACAACTTCGGTCGGCACGGTTTGGGGTTCTAGGTGACAGTCTAGTACGGGCAGCTTGGTCCTCGTCTGTCGACCCATGAGCCGTTGGACGGGTGACTTTAGGCGGTCATCCCTTGGCATGTTTCTCCATTCAAGCAGGCCGCTGTAAAACTCCAGTGTTCCAAACCTGCACTTCTTCAGTAGTTTCTTTGCTTCCTGGACGGCCCTTTCAGCCATGCCGTTACCGCGAGGGTAATGCGGACTGGAAGTCACGTGGATGATGCCCAGCTGCGTTGAAAAAACACGGAAGCACGTGCTATTGAACGGGGGGCCGTTATCGCTGCATATCTTTGCTGGTATGCCGTGCGTGGCGAAGATTTGCATGCACACGTTTGTCACTGCTTCTGCCGTAGTTCGATGCATCTGCTTGATCTCGAAAAAAAAGGAATAGAAATCCACCACAACCAGGTATTCATGGCCTTCGTGATAGAAAAGATCGATTCCGACTACTTGCCACGGCAAAGTAGGTATATCGGGACTAAGCATTGGTAGCTTGGCGTTCCTGCTCTTGTACCTTTGACAAAGTTGACACGCCTTCGCTAGAGCTGCAATATCCGCCGACATGCCTGGCCAGTACATAACTGCTTTGGCTCTTGCCTTCATCTTTTCTTCACCCCCGTGTGCCGCGTGAAGCAAACGAAGTACTTCTTGCCTTTTTGTTGGCGGAATGACCAACTTGTTGCTTCTTAGGAGAAGGCCATCTTCGACGTGAAGTTCGTCGCGGTAGTTCCAATACGCTCGTGCGGTCTCAGACACCTGAAGCTTGCTCTCAGGCCATTCTGTGCTTGAATAGCTGCACAGTTCGGTCATTGTTGCATCCTTGAGTACCTCTTCCCGGATTTCCTGCAGTTGCCGATCAGAGACTGGAAGAGAAGAGAGAGCATGTACATGAAAATCCAGTGATTCTTCTTTCAGCTCCTTCTGGTTTGGAAAGCGCGAGAGTGCATCCGCTAGAAAGAGTTCTTTTCCTGGTTTGTAAACCACTTTTATAGGAAACCTTTGAAGGGAGAGTCTCATACGTTGCAATCGTAACGGGCACTCACATAGTGGTTTCCTAAATATTGACTCTAGAGGGCGGTGATCGGATTCGACGATTACTTCTGGCTGCCCTAGGATGTAGTCTTCAAACCTTGCGCACCCGTGAACAATGGCTAGCAGCTCTTTCTCGATTTGGGCGTACTTCTTTTGTGCTTCGGTAAACGAACGCGAAGAGTAGGCGATTGGGTGTCCACTTTGCAAAATAACTGCCCCTACCCCTTTCTGGCTTGCGTCCACGGACAACGTCAAGGGGACACATTTCGCAAAATAGGCGAGAACGGGTGCTTTTGTTAGGCAGGCGCGAAGTGTATTGAAGCTTTCTTGGGTCTCTTGTGTCCAGACCCAAGCCGTGTTCTTCTTCAATAGCTCCCGGAGGGGGGCAGACAATGCCGATATGTTGGGGATGAAACGCGCCACAAAGTTCATCATCCCGAGAAAAACCTGCAGTTTCTTACAATTTTGCGGTGGTGGCACGTGCAAGATGTCGTCTACTCTCCCGGGATCCAGGCAAAGTCCTTCTTGCGTGAAAATATGACCCATGTATCGAACTTGCGGCTGCAAAAAATGACACTTTTTTTTATTCAGCTTTAGGTTGTGCTCTCTGCATCTTGCGAACAAAGCTGCTAGATTTGTGTCATGCTCTTCTCGACAGGTTCCCCAAACGAGAATGTCATCCATTACAACGGCGACACCACTCAGGCCTTCCACTACCTGGTGCATTGCCCGCTGAAAAACTTCTGGGGCCGAGGCAATCCCGAAGGGCATGCGCAGAAATTTGTAGCGGCCGTAGGGAGTGCTCATGGTACATAGTAATGAACTTTCTTCGTCTAGCTTAATTTGCCAAAATCCTGAAGATGCATCTAGCGTTGAAAAGTACTTTGCCCCATGCAGGCGCGGAACTACATCCTCTAATGTCGGCATATGATAGTGCTCCCTCAGTATGGCCTTGTTCAAGTCCGAAGGATCTAGACAAATGCGCACTTTGTCGTTCCTAACTACTACTACCATGTGGCTTGCCCAGGCAGTAGGTTCAGTTACCTTTGCAATGACGAGGTCGTGCTCCATTTTATTGAGCTCTTGTTTCACGCGGTCTTGAAGAGCAACCGCGACTCTCCGAGCTGGCTTGACGCTCCCTCGTGCGCCTGGTTTGAGCTCGATGTGGTACGTAGCACCCTTCAGCTCCCCGAGGCCTTGGAATACATCATCGAAACCGGCACTTGGGTCATGGCTTGGCAGTGCGTCGACTGCGCGTACGCGGGATATTAGTCCTAAGCGCTCTGCAACACCGCCACTCACTGTTACCGGCACGGACTGGGGTACGATGAAAAATTCCACTTGACAGGTCTGAGCCATGTACGAAGTCGGTAAGGTGATTTTACTCAACGCTGTTTGCTTATGGCCGAAAAAAGCGCGCAAGGTGGTCGAGCATGGCTGCGCCGGCTGCGTAGTTAGTTTCCGAAGCGTCACTTCAGGCATGACACAGCAGTTAGCTCCCGTGTCAATTTTGCATTCAATCGCTGAACCAGCGATAACAATTTTCGCCGACCAACGGTCCTCACTGGAGATAGCATATGCTTCTAGGGCTTTTAGAAAGTACTCGTCTTCAACTCCTAAAACAACCTGCTTCACTTCGCGTGCGGCCGATCTAGGTGTTTGCTTTGGCTGACGGCACACACGAGCGAAATGATTGCTTCTGCCGCAATTGTTACAGTGTTTGCCCTGCGCCGCACACTTTCCATATTTGTGTTTTTCAAGACCGCAGCGCGTGCAAGGCGCTGTATTCTCTTTGATTGCGGCAATTGTCGGGTTGTCCGTTCTGGCTCTGATTTCTAGTAGCTGTTCTTTTGCTTGTTCCCTTGCGCGGCACATTTGCACTACTTTTGAAAACGAGGGGTTTTCCGAGAGGAGCTTCTGCTGGAAATCCTTATCTTTGATGCCAAGAATTATCCTGCTCCGAATCAGCCGTTCCTCAAGCTCGCCGAAATCGCATCTTCCCGCGAGGATTCGCAGCTGCGTAAGCCATTCATTGAACGACTCTCCCTCTTGTTGGTCCCTGGAGCCAAATCGGAATTCGTTAAAGGTGAGGTTCTCAGACGGCTTGAAATTTGCCTCGAACTTTGCTGAAATAATTCTGAGGTCTTCTTTATCGTCTTCGCTGTCGAACTTGAACGTATAGAATGTTCTTCTCGCGTCCTCGCCTATTGTCATCAAAAGGGTTGCGGCTTGAACATCCTTAGGCTGCTGGCTCAGTCCCGTCGCCGTAGCAAAAAGGTGAAACTCACGTTTCCATGCGGTCCAGTTGTAAAACGTGTCCCCAGACATGTCTAGTGGCCTCGGTGGCTGCAGCAGTGTTGACGCCATTCTCGCGACGGGCGTTTCCGGCCGGTCAGTGGGTTCATTCATTGCCGACTTGCGGTGGTATCAAACGAACCACCGCCCCCACTTCTGACACCATGTGAACAGCCGAGCAGCAGGAAACGAAAGAACGCTTTATTGCGTGATGCCGGTGTATTTGTACATAGGCAGATCAGGCTTGCGCATGCGTGGTCACTGCAATGCTTGATGACGTTGCGCCTGGTCACAAATATTTTGCTTTTGCTTGCGTTTCGGCGGTGAAACATCTGCATCAGGGCAAATAGAAAGCTCCAGTTATTACGGTGAATTACACAGAATAGAATACACCGCTTATTTCTAGCCCGGAAGCAGATGCCGGGAACTGCATTTAGCGCATAACACGCAGAAAGTAGCGCAAGGGCTCCTATTATAACTGCCCCGACTCTAGTGCGCCATTATATTAGAGGCTTACTCTTGTGCCAGTAATCACCGGGTCAGCGTAACATCCGAGGTTCCTATCGCCAAATTACGCAGCCACTTGTAATCTATGTTCATTATTTCTTCCGCATGCCATTATATGGTTTGAAGAGGGCTCTTGATGATAATAGGGACTGACTTGTTGATTGAAGAAAAAAGAACAGGTACTATTTTGCTGTCATCGCCCTCATAATCGCACATTTCAAATCTTCTGTCCACTTACAAAACTAGCTGTTAAAAACAAATTAAGGCAGATTAGCACTTGTGGTGCCTGGAAGAGCAGCGGAGCTGGGCGGCCTTCCTTGTTTCTCTTTACTTTTCTCTTTCTTTCTCTTTCTCCCTCTTTTTTTCTATCTTTTTATTGTTTCTGCTTCTTCCTATTTCTTTCTTTTTCTCTCTATCTATTTCTTTCGATCTCTTTCTAGCTCTTTCTATCATTTTTTTTCACTTTCTTTCCTTTCTCTCTCTATTTTTCGCTTCCTCCTTCTTTCTCTCTCTCTCTCTCTCTTTGATTCTCTCTTAATCTTTCTGTTTATTGTCCTCCTGTGCCTTTCTGCTATTTCTCTCTTGCGCCAGTTTCTTTCTCTATCTCACTCTCCGTTTCTTTCTCTCTTTCTATCTCTTCGCTTCTTTCTCTTTCTTTATTTCTCTCTCTCTCTCTGACTCGTTCCCTCGATAATCCGAGTTGTGACATTCCATGCCAGACAAATCGGCACTGCGGGTGAGCGCACACCAGGCGCACATGTTCGGGGAGCAAAGCAGAAGATGAAGAAGAGGACGAAGAGAGCGTGCGCGCCGGCCGAGTTATTGCGTTGCGCGCGCGAGAAAGCGACATTTCATTCACGATGATGATACTTTGTGCAAACGCGCAACGACATAACGAAAAGAATAAGAGCTTCGCTGTGCAAGAAAAAGAGAAAAAAAAATAGCGCATTCCAGAATTTTCTGATCACGTAACAACCTGTTCCTTCAGCGTTTTCAGTTGTGTTTCCCTTCACGGGCGCACGTTTTATTAATTGCGCGGCCCACCGTGTTACGCGCTATGTACGAAGGCTTAACAGCGAGAAGTAATAAATCCTTCACTGAAGCATCCGAAGCATACATAAGCTACAAAGAAACGCCAGGACTGCGAGTAAAACGCAGCACACCGCAGTCACAGCGAAAGCTGAAAGAGCGGCATTTTTAGAGCCCATTGTATACTCTCTTGTGGCAAGCACACAAGCTACGTACCCACTTCGCCAAAAATTATCATTTTTGGGAAGTTGGGAAGCACCCACCACGACATTACTCGTCATTCTGCGGAGAAGCGAGGCACCATCTGTACGGCAATGTGTACACTTTGTTGATGCGGCGGCAGATGATGATGAACAATTATGGCTGAGCCCTCTGTAATGGGGTGGAAGCTTTAAACGACACACTAGTTACGTAATTCGCATTGCATGACGCCCGGTCATTATTTCAGTCTCCCACCACGCTATTTAATATACGTTGACGTGAGAAAAAAAGAGAGAGGGGGAAAGAACATTATTGAGACCCCGAGCAAATCGATCATGGGGGCCTTATGGGCTTCCTTGGCCACCAAAAGAAGTGCACTTGCGAGGAACCCACTACGCTATAAATCATCATAATTTTTCTCAGGTAGGGAAGCAGCTATTATAACATTTTTCGTCATTCTGCGGATAACCGCGGTATCCGTTAAACACCTGTAAGGCATTATGAACACTTTGTTGATGCTGTGCCTGATGACGATGAAGAATTATGGCAGAGCCCTTTGTAATGGGTTGGAAGCATTCGACAACCCACTCGTTGCGCAATTCGCATTGTGTGACGCCTGGTTACAGAATTCGCGTTGTGTGAGGCCTGGTTGTTATTTTACTCTTCTACCACGCTATATTACGCATGTTAATGTGGTTTCTTGCCGACATGAATTCTGTATAGGGTCTTTTTGCAAAGCAGTTTCAAGCACCGGCGTGGTTCTGAGGTAAAATACTGGGCTCCTACGCAGAGGGCCCAGGTTCAAACACCGTTTCATCCTGGATATTTTTTTTTTTCATTTCGCGTGATAGTGGTCACGGACACCAGCGGCTGCAGGAGCAACGGCGCACAACTACGGCGCCAAAAACGGCCGTTGTTGTGATATCACAGCAGCTTTCGCTGTAAAACAGCGTCGGCGCATGGACACGACCGAGCGCAGCGTCAGCCAAGTGTTTTGTGTGGGCGTCTTAAGTGACCAAGCAATTGGAGGCCCAGCACAGTAGTCGGCACGCTTCAATAAACAATCCAGGTGCAGAGGAGGCTTGATGATGGTATGAGAGAGGGACCGCGCAAATTAAATCGACACCTGCTACGGGGGCGTGCTTATAATTGCGGATGACAGCAAGCGCGCTCCTAGAACGGCGGCGCTTACACTCGTCGACCCACGAATAATTTCGAGAAAGATAATATTATCCCACGCTAGGCATTAAAAAAAACATAAAGAATGTGAGGAAGGACAAAACAATTAAAATGCAAGTGGCTAAAGTAGGCGTTCAAAGCAACATTATTATAAGCGTAGGTGCAGTGCCTCCCCTTGATGATCACGCCTACTCATCCGTGCCGAAGAATTCAGAGTGTTCTGTTCGAGAGAAACAAACAAGCCGTGATAAATATCGAGTGAACTCACAAAACTGTATCACGCGATGGAGACCCTTAGAAAGAGCTCTTCTAGAGTTTCCACCGTCGATGACTGCGTGGGTTCGTGGGAACTCATGTGGAACGTCGTTATCTGCCTGCAGGCAGTAATATGCCGCTTGTAACAGATCGGATATTCCATACTGAGAAGTCATCCTTTCCATGGCAACAAAAGTTTAAGCGATGCAGCGGCTCTCCAAATAATCACCAACGGCACTTTCCGCTAACGGGTGGCCGTCACTCGCGATCCTTCGTTGCCATGATACCTACCCTCTGGGGTTTAATAGTTCTGAGTCCTCAGAGACCGCGCCGCCAATATTAGCGACGCATTAAACAGACGCGACTCGCTTAGGTTACATTGCTATTGAAATTCTGTAAACATTCTGTAAGGCAAACAGGGAGCGTGTGCTACCCTTTCGTACTTCACCATGCTACCCACGCACCGGTATGCCAATATTTGCGACTTCCTGTACGCCATTCTACTGCCCGTTCGTGCATGAAGTATATAGAAAGAGGATGCTATATAGCTACGCTTCCCGCGTATCTCGGTACAAAACTAGCAAGTGGACCATCGTGGGTGCATGATTTGCCATACGCTGTATCCGTCTTTAGGTTAACTGCTTCAGCTACCACAAAGGTTTGATATTGTAACGATGGAATGGATTTATTTACAAGGTGAGGATAATGAGAGATGCTTAGTGCAGCGCCAGGGACAGGACGGTCAGCCCCACAACGGCTCGCTGCTCGCACGACCTTCTACCTTCTCTTCTGCTTGGCTCCAGCGAACTCGTGCAGCGTGACAATACTTGCGTTAGTCTTCGGGTTGGATATATGTGTCACCAGGCGTCAACTTAGGTGCTTCAAGCTGCCATTGTGCAAGCTCTCATTTATCAATCTACAATGGAGATTGAACTTCTTGTGTAATGACACGCTTCGCTTTCGTGTTCCGATTCCTACACTCTTAATCATGTCCTGCTTAAAGTTGCAGCTTATAGCCCGGAAACGAGACGAAAAATCTAACGCCTATAGACTGTTTGTTTAGCCGGCACAACCTGTAGCCGGCGCCGCCCGTAGCCGTCCCGCGGCGTAGTAGTTTTCTCAGCGGCTCATATCATAGGCGGGACTCAAATAGGCCGGAGATTTTTCGTCTCGAATCCCGGCTAGTTAAGAGGCCGGCTATGGAGATCTCCTCGTTCCGCGTGAGCCTAGCTACGCTGTGTCCCAACTACGGCACGTCCTAGCTATAGGCGGTATATGAAGCGGCGAGAAAAAAAATTGATTTTAAGCCACCTTTTAAGCTCTAATCGGGGATTTGGAGGCTTAGACACATATTTTATGATATACATAATCCATATACACATATTACACTCAGAAGTAAACCACAGAAAAATTTACAACAAACACTCGCGGATTCGAACTCGCGAACACTCGATCAGCAAGCGCGTACGCTAACCACTACACCACGTCACGCCGCGGCGACAGCGTTGTAAAAGAACGGGGGTTTATATGTACCAATAGGTCGCTACACACTGGCGTATTAGTGCAGTGGAGATCCTTATTATACATGCAGCGTTCACTGATACGTAAGGAGACATTTTTAAATGACCTTCGTGAAAATATATACGGGGTCACTCAAGTTATTGTTCGGAGCATGCTTGAAGCGAATTTGTGTGTTTGGTATAAAAGGTAAAACTGTTCCGCATATATTTGGCACTGGCACCTCAGTGACATTTAAGGAATCTTAGCGTTCATAATACCCCAGTTCTATTCACGTAAGCCGCTAGCCTGTTGCCTTTCGTGGATTGAACGAGTTTTCAACGTCAAGATTCGCTTGCCGTGGGACGTGAGCTCGGAATCCATCCGTGCCAACCGCACAGCGACGTAGCCGTAGAAACGACGTAGCAACGACGGAGATTAGCCGTGTTCTAAGTAACGTCGCTGGCCGCTTCACCGCCGATGGTTACCGGGCCGGTAGCCGATATCGTCACTAAGCCTATTCAGTTTATTTCGAAGCCGTAGTCGACGGTGCTTCAGAACAAAGCGCTCACGCTCATATGCCAGGATCTTGTACTTCTTACCGTTGTTGGCTCGACCCTCTCCGCGTAATAATTACACACTGAGATGAACATGCGCTGATAACCGTGGTATTGTCGGCAATATGTATAATATGCGAACACGCTCGAGCAGGTGCGGTGTGCCGCGCACGCACTGCAGATGAACTTCACTTGTAAAGGAGCTCATCTTGGTTCTAAACGTTGGATAGTGCATGTCGCTTCCCCTCAAACGTATGACGCTATTCCCGCAGATATTATTTTTGCTTCAACAGAAAGTGCGGCCCACGTTTCGGTCGACCATGGAAGCGAGGAGGTAGAGCTGACTGCATGCAGCTTCGCGGTCGCTCGGCGGACTGCGCCGCGGAAGAAATGCCTCTCACATGCGCTTACTTTGGACGACACTCGCGCGACAGACGTGACTCGTGAAGTGGGCTGTCCACGCTAAAGACATGGCGGCTCGGCATTCGCCGTTGTCTGACACGCAGTGCGCAGGCGGGAATTGGCTGCTAACATGAACAGGATCTTATATCCGGCAGTAGTTATCGCCGAAATATTTGCGACGTTCTGTTACGACTCCATCAGTGGCCATATTTTTTAGAACATCTCGATTCATGCGGGTATAGCGGTCCCGCCGCGCAAGTTAAATCACTTCATACTCGTCTCAAAGCGGAGAATTCACTAAACTCACACTGGATGATACAATATTTTTCAGATAAGTTTACTATAATATTTTCTGGAAGCGCGAGTCCATGCAATGTACTATATACGCAGTATTTGTGCGAAAGGCACCTTCATGGGCATGCAGTGCCTAACTCTATACAAGTTTCACCTTTCAATAAATTTTTGGCATATTTCGCAGCGATTAATACGGCGGTACACGCAAAATTGGCGAGCTACATCCACACAGCTGCATTTGCATGCGCACGCGACTGTTAGTTTGTTGTGCTATAGAGATAGCCTTGGGTTTTTTAAGTGTACACGCGACTGTTAGTTTGTTGTGCTATAGAGTGCATGGGATAGCCTTCTGGGTTTTTTTACGTGTACACGCACTTAATTTTTTAATGTGCGGATTACTGAGAGGTGTTGCGCACACCAGAAATCCAGAACGTAGTATAGTGGTGCATTAATAGAAAATGAATTTGACACCATCGAGTAATAGGTTCTAGTGTTGCAGAGCTATGCGCAGATGCTAAAAGACAACGTATGGTCTATGAAGGATGCAACTTTTGGTGCAAGCTGGATTTTTAATTTTTTTATTGCGCACGTACAAAGCGGTTTCGCCTCAGTTTGGCAGTCGTCACGAGGAACTTAAACTGCTAAACTATGATATATTATCCCAATAAAGTTAACGTAGAGCGGCCATTTGTCGAACATGAGGGTGTTTGACGATTTCTGAACTTTTTAGGCCAATGAAGCGATGTTATTACGAGGTACACCCACCGGCGTACGCACTTCGCGCTGGCACATATGTACGTACATTCCAGAGGACGGTAATTTAAGTATGCAAATATTGTTTTCCAGACTTAAGCATTGCTTAACATGGATTTAGGAGAAAAGCGTGAACGGTTTTGCGAAATCTAGAAACCTCGTGGGAGCTCTACTGCTCGCACTTGATTTCGACAGCATGCCGTTGCTTTTAATAGAGCATTAAATTAGATATGTACATTTCACGGCAAACGATTCGCGCATTTGTCCAAGGAAGCATTTTGTTTTTCATCATTACCAACCTATTTTATGTCCACTTGAGGGCGAAGGTCTCTTCACTAATCCCCCACTGTTCCTATCCAGCGTTTTCATTACTATTTTGTGTGTTTGTGGCATGCACAAGAACCAAGAAAGCAGTCAGGTTGCGGTATCCCTAATGCGGACTCCCTTGACGTCACGGTGGCAGGCCGTGTAGTGGTTGATTGTTGGCTAACAGAGTTTTAGAATTGTGTACGCACACGTTGCGTTGGCTGGGCACGTACGCTATATTGTATTCGGAAAGTAACGTGCGTATACCAGTGTTTAGTCTTTGACAGATGCGCAGTGGCAACAAACACAAGAAATTGTGCACACGAAGCTCTGGGTACCGAGTTTTAACAGTGCCTAATTTTAACCACTTGGGATTTTTTTAACGTGAACCGACTACATCACATAGGAGAGTTTTTACGCTCAGTTTCCCCTTGATGGTTACCTAAAGTAACCACTACAAGTAACTTGGAAACTATAAGCATGAAGTGTGTTTAGACATGCGTATAAAACTTCGCATTCTTTTTTTTTTTCAGTAACGGCGGTTAAAGCATGGATGCACCATGTTCCTCGTAAATGTATCGTTCAGCGGAATCATTTTCGTTGAGAATGGCTTGACTGGCCCTATCAGCTTCATAATTCAACAGTACCTGCTGTGTCTAGCGTGTATAAGCATGCGAGAAACAGGTACTACTCACGTGTAAAAAATAAGTATTTATTGTAAAAAAATACAAACAGCGCTAAAAGCAATGCTCAGCGCTGAAGGAAACGATAAACGTGACATCCGATATTCTGGTGTTTTTGATCATTTCTTTTGATCGTTTCAATGTTTCTTCAGCAGCTTCCCACCGGCAAAACACCTGGGAAACAACTGGGTATTTCTCATTGCACTCTGCACAAGACGAAGCATTGAGCATGCCCAGTTGGGTGCGTGAGGACCTTAATATAGTACATTGTCAAGCACAAAATAATCGTATCGTACATCGTCAAGCACAAATTTCTCTAGAACTGTGCCAACCGAACGTTTCAAACTCTCTTGCACTTGATCGCAGTAGAAAGGCTTGTTGTCGTACTCCCTCCAAAACTCCGGGGTCAGGCGATGGGCGGGCTGCTGGCATGTCATCCTGATGAAAAAAAAAAGCAAGAAGACACATTCGACGTTATGTTCTTAGATCACCTGCCCTTTTCGCCCATCACAAAAAAACTTCTACTTGGGAAGCGGTTGTTCTCATTCTGTTGTACACCTTGTCGAATTTTGTTTAAATAGATAGTGTCACAGAAGTTGGAAATTACAAAAGTGTTTTCAGAAGCTGCTAATGAAGCTTTCTTATAGTATTTTAACCATAAACTTACCACAGTTATGAAAGAAAGCTTAACATCAGTTCCTTAGAAATACTCGTCGACCTCCACGAAATAAATACATGCGGGCATTGAACGTCTGACCGAAGATGACTGACTTTGTTGAGCTTCTCCATGAAACTTCCAGTTTTTTTAGAAGTGAAGCTCTGTTTCGAATGTCGGCTGCAAGAGAAAACTACAGCACAGTCGCAATTTGATGAGAATCACGTACAAGGAAAGCAGTTTTACAATAGATTCACGATTCATTCGTTAAGTAAATAAGATTTTTAGATGGGAGTGAGACGCAAAAAAAAAAGAAAATGAATAAAAAACACAAGAAGAAAGATCGTATGCTCAGTTACGGCATTGTAAACAACACCAAGGCCGGTGTTGCTGCTGCTGCTGCTGCTGGAGATCCTGCAAGGTGTGAGCTCCTGGACAGTTGCTCGATAAAATTGCGCCTTGCTCTTGTGTCAGAAGGTCTTGCCACCTGCAAACGTATTCAAGTTCTGTGTATACTATCACGAGGATGAACAACAATTATATCCCTTATTACGACTGCTGTATGAATTTCACTTCTCTGTAATAACATTAACAATGATCAATTCAACATAAATAATAAGCTGCCAACGAAAACAACAATACCTTTATACAACCACGGTTATATATCGCTGTTGCATCGCATGAAATGATGGATGAGAGAACAAAAATGCCATCAACTAGTTAATGTCTAAATTACATATGACGCATTACTTTACCTTCATCGAGATCAGCAATTTGCACAGGCACCAGAGCTGGTGCATGATGCACTGATGTACTTGTCCACACTTCACTTGGCACTGCATTAGACCAATGGGCAAATGTGACCCGAAACCACAGAAATCAGTGAAGGGGCAGAGTAAATACGCAAATGTATTCATGAGCATGAATGAGGCTGGCTTTAAAACTTGTTAGAAATTAGCCAGAAAAACGCGTTTTAAAGACTGTCGCTATTCAGAAAGTCAAATTGCAGATTTTTCCTCCTAAAAACAAGAGATGCCGCTAGTCGTATCTATGAGCGCCTGATCCAATGAAACGGTACTAACGTCTTCGGTACTCGTAAGTGCAGTTTTATTACTTTTTGATTGGGGGAAAACTTTTCTGCTTCCCAAAGGTAAAAAAAAAGAAATGTAAATACGAAGTATAACGACCTACCATGAAAGGACGTCCTATCATCATTCAACTGCTAGCAAAAATATGCTTCCTTTGATTGCCGCATTGTATCATTGACCATAAATGCAGAGGACAGTTGCTAGCCGAAAGATAGGAAGCCATGCGAGAGCTAAAATTACACAGCTTGTCAAGCAACACGAATTGATTATCTCAGTGACACCTGTCAAGACCGACGAAAGCCTCTGAACTGTACAAGAGTTGACAATAAATGCGATCAGCACGACAACACGTGTGCGACTACAGAGACGGATCACGATTACAACAAAGATAAGTACTCGTATACTCGTATAGTTACTCGTACGCATACTCGTATAGTTATTTCAAAAGCCGGCAATAGAATATTCTGGCAGCTCAATACCATCATTCATATATATCAGCGCAAGCATGCAACAATGTGAACGCTAACAGCACGAGCATATATGTGAAGAAAGAACACTCACCCAGGCTGGTACGATGCGCCGGGCTGTGTCCGCAGTGTGCGCACCAGCGAGACAGAAATGGCGCGAAAGCGTCGTGTAATCCTGCGTCAACTGCTTGCGTGTAGCCATGGCACGTGCAAGGGGATGTCGCTATGTCCTCGCAACACCCCCTTAATATTGAGATAAGAGAATTTTTCCATGGCGGCCGAGTACCGGCTCACGCGGCACGCTCAACAAACCACACCAACCTATTAAACATCCGCCGCTGTCGTGGAATGCGCTAAAACTAACCACTCGCGCCAAAAACGCAACCCCCTTCCCGTCGCACAATATCTTCGAACTCTCGCTTTTACCTCCTTCCTTTCTTTTCTCTGCGCAAAAACAGCAGAAGCGGAGTGCAACGGAGAGCGTAGCAGCCCCTATTATCTCTCACGCACGCAAGAGCGAGCGCGTAGTTAGCTCCATGCGTATACCTCCTCGCAGCATTGCTCGCCTTTGCGGCTGACGCTGTCGGCGCATGCGTATACACCGACGCTTGCGCCGACAAGTTATAACACGGGAGCATACGCTGAGCTGTAGCCAGGATTCTCACTTACGTGGCCCACACCGACGCGCGACTAATACTGCAGGCCGTCTATAAGGCGGCGGTGAAGGGTGCACGTTTTTTATATACGCTTGTCACGGCTAACTCCTGTTCGAAGGCCTACTATAGCCAGGAGTTTTCCTGAGTTTTGAAGCGTCCCGCCTACAGGGCATGAGTTAGCCAGGACTTGATTAAGAGTGTACAACGAAAGAATCAACAGGTTTTTTTTTGTTTTGTTTTGCTGTAGTAGCTCTCGTGGCGTATGCGCACGCTGATTCCTTGAGCAGAAGCAGCGCTGCCTTCCACGGCAATTTTCTACGCAACGTCACATATTGGCACAGACAAAACGGCTGCATATTTGCTGATAAGTAAATATAGAATCTAAAATGCCCTTACATTATCATTTAATATCCCGTTAAAGCTTTTCCTCGCTGTCTTTCTGTACACTTCTGCAGACTTGATCAGCGTCTTGGAAAACTACCGGTGCAGCTACAAATTGTCTCAGTATTTGCAGATGATTAGTTGTTCGTTTTAGCCTCACGCTTTTTTTGGCGCGCAGCTGCGAGAGCTTCTTTGTAAAATGTATTTCGTTTGCTTTTTTTGTGTAGAGCTGCGTAGGGAATATTTACACGCGAATAAGCAATTCGTTGAAAAGAAAGCGAAAATGGAGGACAAATACAAGAGGCGCGCAGACATTTTCTTATAGGTTTCTTTCGCACTAGCACAGCGCTTTCTTCGTTTTCTGAATCGTGACCCACCGAGCCGAGAGAGTCCGGGGCAAAGGGCGCACCCAACACGCCACGGCGGTTCAGCAATGACTCCCGCAGGGTGCCTTTCCACGCGCGCTCGGTGGGCTTCAAAAGCGCATTACCCTCACTCTGCATCAACACACATACCCTCCTTCTCTAGTCTCCTCAGGGGGCCCGGCCGGGTGCCTGCAATGCGTGCTTTTCACCCATCAAAGGAGTACCGCGGCAACGCAGGAGGCCACGACTTGCGTTGGGTGCGCTGCACAGCCGCTGGTTGTGTATATAGAAAACAAAAATCAAAATGACAGCACTTTCTGAGTCCTTAGGTCGTGCCTGAGCAGTCGCACGTCATCAGATCTAGCTGCAGAAAACGTGATGGTGCGTACACATGCAAAAAAAAAAAAAAAACGAAAAACGAGTGCGAAAAATGAAGCACAGTTGAGAGCCATTGTACTGACCAGGCAAAAAAAATGAAAGAAATAAATACGCAGGCAGGCGTCGTACTTTAGTGCTTAGTGCAATCTTCACTTATTGTATTAGGTCTGTTGACAAGTAACTCGGGATTGGGTTGTTACTCACAGCTTCCTAGCCTTGACTTTCGGGCGTGAATTCATAACTGTTTTTTTTTTTTAAACCAATCTCTTTGGTCCGTTCCTCCCTTTTCTAGGTGATAACGCCTGCTTGCTACCTGCTGTCTTCTACATTGACTTAATTACCATGACGATTGCGAACAAGCACCGGGAATCGCGCTAAGCGATGTGGCCCATCACGCTGACTTATTAGTGTTCATTTAACTGTAATCACTGATTCGTTGTCATGTCATCGTCATCGTTTCGCCATGTCCGCGCTATCTTCGTAAGTGCATTATTATTTGGTCATGATCACACCTCCTTCGCCACCTGATCTTCGTCTTCACGACAGAGATGTCATCGCATCGCTTGTCGTATAGTAAATGATCATGATGCTGTCGCTGTCCAGAGTTCTTTAATCATACCAGTTGCGAGAATCTGTTCCGAAGCCCGGACAAATATGGGGAGGTTAGCCAACAGACACGCCACATTGGAAGAACGACAGAAAACTCAACATATCCCTGCAGTTATCCCTGTCGTTGTGCGAGTAGCCACGTCGAGAATTAACACAATCACCTTCATGAAAGGTCGAAGAGTTCTTTGGCCGGAATGTCATCAAACGCGCGTAAACACTCAGCCTCATGAAGCTTGCGGTTTTAGGCAACATATGACTCAAGGAAATACGATATACTAGTTGGTTTCTCCACAGACAAGTGGCGCCATAATCTTCAGACCTTTTCGATGTTGACCGATGTCTTTTCCGGCTCTGATTCACGGAGCCCATGGGTTGTTTTGCAATTCGCGGGATTGAAGAACTATGGTCGTGGTGTTGCCGTCACCATCATGTTGTCTTCGTAGTGGTTTTAGGGACGTCGACTACTGTCGTCACCCTGTTCGTCGTCATCAATAATTGGCTACTGCGTCATCATCATGCCGTAACCACATTTCAACGTCGTCATGCCGTCACCTTTTCCTACCAGTGTTGACGGTGATGATTAAATGAGAACTGCAATATGCTTGACCAATCATACGGACAAAATAAAGTCGAGACGATTTCGTATTTGACTAGTTGTACTGCAATCAAATTGTACTACTGCTATCCAAAATTACTTGAAGCGCGCAAGATTCACGAAGAACTCCAAAAAATTTAAATTAACAAAATGTACTAAAGTGCTTCGTCGCAAGAAAATCTTTTGCTTCGTTATCAGTGGTAGCAATATGGGAAGATATCTGCACTAAATGGTTACTTCAAGTCAACTTATCATCAGATAATGCAAATCATCAGATGGTTGTAGAATACCCGGATTTAAACTAAAGAACATGACGGCGTTCTGCGCCTGTCGATTTTTCGATTTGTGACAACACTTGCAATAACGCAAGATTTTCATGCAATTCTCATGCAAGTAACTGAAACTAAATAAATTCTAATTGTCATGATCTTTTATGGGGACAACTCTGTCGGTTTATCGAAAGGAAACAAGCTTTGGAAGCAGAAGACCAGTACAGTCACATGGATTATTTCATATGGCAGGTTATTTAAGTTACAAATATGTTTCGAAATTATTTAAATTTTAACCAGTCGATTTCCTGTATCCTTCTTTTTTTGCTTAACTTGCTGCTGCTGTAACCACAAAGGGACAAAAGCAAGCCTACCAAATCACCTCCTGCTTCCTATTAAAAATTTTTCACAGTGCAGTTTTCTAAACAAGCTCATTGCAATTCGTAAAATGAACTGTGCTATTAAATTAAGGAAGCAGAAACATTAATTATATATGTACCCTCAAATGTTTCATGCAAAATAACAGGGAAGCGTAGACTTCTCCGCTCCGTTCGGAAGAAAGCTTCACAAAACAAAGGCGGCTATAAGTACAACGACTTGGGGCCAAATCTTCGGCGCGAATGCATTGGCACCGCTATAAAGGAAATTAAATAATAAAAAGGAAACGGCACGATGTGGAAGACAAGCGGTAAACAATGCTACGCCTCGAGGGAAAGATTCAGGAAAATGTTGTGCAAACTTCCATCTTCCGCATCGCTTGCAGCTCAGATTGATCTGATTCGCCATTCCCTACTCCCCATTGGCTGTTTCCTTCGATGGAAGACACCGTCCTTCACTTCCTTCAAGGGGTTTTGTAGTAGCAGAAGCGAACTCGAGGCAAAGCGAAAAGATCGCGCAATCCCCTACAAAAGACTTTTCCAGCGATGTCTCGTGAGCCCCATTTGGTATTCGTGTCCTCGGAAGGAAAAAACAGAATCGATACTGCCATGAGAAAGTTAGACGCAGTTTGTGACGTTTTCTTTCTTCGACGAGATGGGCTGTGATTTTCCATCGTGTCGCAATTTGTCACATGCATTTGCCCGCTCTGTTACACACCGTGACCTTGAGGCTCTCTGATCTTACAGAAAGGTTGGAATAGTGTCTGACTCTTGGAGAATGCCGGCGCAATTCTCAGGACGCGGAACTGTTTTCAACCAATAGAAAATAACAGAAAAAAATCACACCACCTCCCGCTAAAGGGGACCATGAGGCGATGCGAAGCAGTGTTTCGGCATGTAGAGACCGCGTTTCAGAGGTGGAGTGGTGAGGGGGACAGGGGAGTGGGGTGGTGGAGAGGGGGAGGAGATAGGGGGAGAGGAGGGCAGAGGGGGAAAGGGGAAGGAGAGGGAGAGGAGGAGAGATAGGAGGGGAGAGGGGAAGTGGAGAGGGTGATGGGAAAAGGAAATGAGAGGAGGAAAGGGGAAGGGGAGATGAGATGTGGAGAGGGAAAGGGGAGAGTGGAAGTGGAGAGGGGAAATGGAGAAGGTTTGCACATGCGCAGTAAGGGTGGTCACGCCGCACACCACCACCACCACCGGATTGAACTCCGCTATAAGATGCTTCACATCTAAAAACATCCACGCATATCCACGAAGTGAATGATGAAGAGTGGGGCGAAGCTCGGATTGTTCGGTCACCGTGAATCTCCCGTGACATTGCCCACTCTTCATCATGTAAATGAGTGACAACACTTGTGTAGAGTATATACATTTTATTGGTCATAATTCGTATGTCGTGTTGAGTTTTGGATTCCGTTTTCCTTTTATTATCACCGCTTTATGATCCGTGAAATGTAGAGTCAACGGTTCTTCGATCGGATCTAACCTGAAGTTGGCAAAGGCAAGGTCTACGCACGTCCCCCTGATGGTTGTTGGCTGTTTACAGTCATACGAAATGCATCGTAGAGCGTATCGAGACGTCATATACTGCACAAGGCAGTCGTTATCGGTGATGTAAACGTTAAAGTTACCGACTAGCATGGAGGGATTGTTCTTGTACGTTGTTTCATATTCCCTCATTGGTAGATCGATGTACTTTTCTACGGTGGCACGGGAGAGATTCGGAGCCAGGTATACTGTAATGACGACGGCTCCGTTGGACACTTTTATTGCAGCGTATTCTTCGTTGCGAGTGGGCGTGCCCGTACGCCCTCTTGTGTATATTTTTCACAAATGTTTTATTTTTTGTTATTCAGTTTCGTTAATTGTTCGGTTTTCGGTGCACCCTCTCGTGTATATTTTTTTCACATATGTGGCTTTTTTTTTTTTTTTTCGATTTTTCGATGCGCCCTCTCATGCATTCATTTTCTGAGAGATATTGTTTTTTTTTAACACGAAAGTGTTTTATGCCGGGATCCACCAAGTACATCCGCCACGGATATGACGTTGATAAAATGGACGCCAACGGGTAAGGAAGAAAAAAACCAAGAAAAAGATACCCCGCTGGGCATCGAACTCACGACGTTGTGGCCGCGACGGAAAGCGCCCGACTTCCTACCGACCAAGCTAACTCGGGAGACGCTAGACGCGGCGCGAACGTGCCTTTTATCTTTCACACATTCTCTTCCGCGGCAGGCGGAACGCGGAGGTGCCGCCGTCTGTGAGATGTGAAAAGAAGCAATGCTTCACGATCGACACTTTCTCGCGCTAACTCCGAGATTGCACACGATATCGGAGGTCATGGTTAAAGCGTCTCGGTACCAGAGAGGTAGACTGGCCGCGTTGGCGTCGCCGAGGCACCCTTGACGCAGTTACGTTCTCTGCCTTTGGCTTCGTGTTAGCGTGCGTCGGCTCATCGGAGTAGTGCAGCTTCCACGTGCACCAACGGGATTTCTCCGCCGCCGACTGCCTCAATTGCGAGAGCACCGACTAACAAAACTGCTGCATTATGCGTTGCAGAAAAGACGCGATTTCTACGGGCGAATGTCGTGCCTTGGTGGAGCGAGAGCAGCGCCTGCGAGACAGAGGCCAGCGGGACGCACGCGTTTGCGGCTCAGGCTACGAACCTCTACCTCCTGTGTTGCTGAAGCGCAGTGTGTGTTATGTATGCATGAGCACAGTCGTCGGCTACCCATTACTAGAAAGCGCACACCGTGCCGTTTCTCTCCTTAATTGACGACGCTTTGAACAAGTGCATGCCGGGTACCAGTGTTGATTATGAGCTTGTTGATATCATCCTTACGCGGGATTCGCGATTCGCTGTGTCCAAATATATGTTCAAACCGTCAGCTACCACAACGGTTTAATCATGATCATGGGCGTTAGTCGTCACGATAGAGACATGCTGTCAACATGGGTGCATCCACGTCAAACGGTGCTATAGCTGCCAAACACGAATAGACATTGTACAAGCTCTCATATATCACTACACAATAAGCACTACTTCTGTGAAGACATGTTTCACTTTCGTGTTACACCGATTCCTATGACGGAGGGATCAGCCATGTTTTTCAGTTTCGGTTTCTGTTTCGTGTAACGTTATGGACGCGGATGGCGGACAAGGCTAGGTCCTAAAAGGAGCTTTGCCCCCGAAAATTTTGCATTTAGCTACCCATAGTCTTCGTATTGCACTGATAGCGGCAGCGTGGTACTCTCGCTAAAAATACGTAGCGCGAGAGTGTGCGAGTGATTGAATGAACGTAGCTTTATAAGTTCTCAGAACACATATTCATCTCTAAGTTGCTAAAGCCTTGTTTTAATTGCGGCCGATTAACGTTACATGGAGTAAGTAAGCATACATAAGCTCATCTGGTCATTAGTACTTTAGTGTTACATAGAATTAGTTGACAAATAATAAATATTTGACGTACAAATTTGTTTCCACGTATCTTCCGAGGTCTATTCTAAATGCAAAGTCACTAAGCCGTGTGCGAAGCGTAATTTATATAGGCTTCAATCTCATGTAATTGAAATGCAAAGTTACTTAATGACATGCTTCTGCAAGTGTCCAGCATTTCTTCTTTCATCCATTGATTTTCACCCTTGTGTTTGCACCCCGTTCACTTGCTACAGCTGTAGAATAAACCATGGACATAGAACGATGAAGAATCCCAAATTAGTTGTCCGACTGAGGAAGTCTCTTTTATTGCCCCTGTTACGGCAGCTCTCTGAACTGTGAAGGTACATTATGTCAAGCACACATTCTTTCCGAGTGCCGTAGATTGTTCGATGGATGCAAGAAAATGGAACATGACTTGCGGAGCGGGGGGGGCTTCATAAAGCATTTTTATGGTAACGTCGAATGGATAATGCTGCTGTTCTGCACTGATCGCCTGGTAGCTGCTGGATGGTTTACGTGCTCAAGTTTCGCGCGGAAGTAGCAAGGCTTGTTCAGTGAAAGCGTCAAGACGTTGACAGCTAATTGTTCAAGCCACACTCACTCAGTGAGTAGAGGTAATTTGCCGCTCTTAATACACTCCAAGGGCTTCTCATTTTTGAAAAATGTTTCTCGTCGTACGGCAGTCATGTTAGTCCGTTGCTATATGGCAAAAAAAAAAAAAACGATTATGTTACTGCACGTGGCTTTATGCATCGTTACAAGAATTACACATTTAAAATATAGACTGTCGCTGTTAGGAAGGCGAAGTATGTTGAAAGCTTGTTTTACAGCGAAAGCGGTAATGATATCATAGCAGCAGCCAATTTTGGTGCTGCTTGTGTGCGCCGCCGCCGGCGTCCGTAACTGATATCGCGCAGAATGAGAAAAAATATCCAGGATCGAATGGTTCTTGAACCCGGGCCGTCTGCGTGGAAGTCGAGTATTTTACCACAGAGCCACGCCGGTGCTTGAAATTCCGTCGCAAAAAAGACCCTATACACCCGTCATGTTGCGCAAGGAATCGGGTTAACATATGTTATAGTATAGCGGGGTAGAAGAGTAAAGTAACCAGGCGTCACGGAATGCGAATTGCTTAACGAATGCAGCCTACTTCCAATACTTCCAACCCATTACAAAGGGATCAGCCATAATTCTTTATTGTCATCAGCTAAAGCGCCAGCAAAGTTCACATAATGCCGATTTCTAGCGGGTATCTCGCTTCTCCGCCGAATGAAGAATAATAGCATGGTGGGTGCTTCCCTACTTCAGAAAAATTATGATTTATATCGTAGTGGGTACCTGGCAAGTGCACTTGTATTAGTTGCCCTAAGACAGTTTAAAACGGGCTCTAAAAAGGCCGCCATTCCAGCTTTTGATGTGACTGTGCTGCGTGTTCCACGCAGGCCTTGCAGGCCTTTTGTTCACGTTTGTGATTATGACCCTATACATTAGTTTAAACTGACCACAACAAAAACCATATTGAGTAATAATTGGTCGTGGGGATATGTAGTCACACCGAACGCGCATCGGAATATCATGTTGCCGAATAGTGAGCAGAGAAAGGCCGTGTCTGACGGGGTTTTTGAAGCCAACTCGAAAACGTTGGCCCACGAGCGTACCGACTGCTCGCAATGCTTCATGCAGAAGAACACGGCGGTGGTGCACTCGCTTGCATTTATGACTTCACGTCTACGTGGTCGTACGCTACCAGAAAGTGGCCTTCAGGGCGGTTGGATCCGCAGTCTCTGTGATTCGCAAATGGACAAGCACTGATTTGCTTGTACTGTGCTACTGTTTAACGCGTGAACTGGCACTCACCTCGACGAAGCACAGAAGCTAGGAATAATCACAGCAATCAGGCTGGAACGCGTCGTGCAATGACTCTTGCTCGTTTGCTGAATAAGTTACGTATTATGGAAGCAAGAACGATCAGCTGACCTGGTTTATTTCTGTTGGAATTTGTTTGCTAGAGAAAGGAGATGCACTGACTACATACGCTTAGAGGGACAACGCTAAACTTCTAAGAAATACCCGTGAAGAAGAAACA
Organism: Rhipicephalus sanguineus; assembly: GCF_013339695.2. Classification (NCBI taxonomy): domain Eukaryota; kingdom Metazoa; phylum Arthropoda; class Arachnida; order Ixodida; family Ixodidae; genus Rhipicephalus; species Rhipicephalus sanguineus. Next base: position 29,673,164 of record NC_051180.1, read on the forward strand.
TCTTATTTTTACCTCAGACACGTGATATAAAAGCAAAACTACGCGGATGGCTCGGCATAGATATTGTGTCTTTCCTGTTAATAATATTTAGGGCATATTCATGCACACTTGTATCTTCTGGTGGATATTTTTTCTGGGGTTTTTAAATTGACGCTGGTTTTTGACTCAAATCCTCCTTCGCATCAGACATATAAGGATTTCACGTTGATAACTTCTACTGTAAAAGCTCGTTGAGGTTTGTTGGCCCACGCATTCTCTCGTCACGAGTGAGCATAAGTCATGTGCGCTAATGCGCCAGACCGATCAGCTTATGTCACAATAAGAGACGAGGCTTGTGAGTCCGTAGAGATGTCGCTTTGTAACACAGGCTGCCACGCCATTAAGCTCTCCTGCGCTTTCAAAACAAGTCTGTAGCCCGATACGCTAAGCTCCCGTTTCGTTCTGCCTGTACTGGAAGCCGTCCGCAGGGGATTCAGCAAGGGCTCCGGATTTATTCTCCAAGCGTCCCGATCATCTCGCCTGCGGCTACGAAAAAAACTTCTGCCCGAGGATTCTGCCTTGCCTCACTTCAAAGCCCTGAGAATGTCTCAACAGCAGATTCCGTTGTCACAGGCTTTCCATTGTGTGTCCCTTCACTCCGTTGCTGTAGTCAAATCGGCTGCCGCTTCAGGCAAAATAGGAAGGACGAACGGAAGCAATCATCAATAGCGCAGATTGGGGTATATCGTAATCTGAGAAACAGTGAGAAGATAAAAAGTTGGCCGTGTATCTGTGTGCTTCGCTGCAAATGTCGTCGAAACCGGCAGTTTTTTTTTTTTTGTCTGCCGGCCGTTTCTGCGCCGTTTTAGCGCAGCCTAAGAAACACTAGGGTCTTTAGAATTACTTGTCTATGTATTTTCTAGTAAAGGAACACACCACCTAATACTTACGTATTGATGTTGCGCCTCAGATATGCATATATTTGCTTTTTGAACGACGATGTTCAAAAGTATGAACGCAGCTACCAGTTCAACATGGCTGGGCGTTCAGCAAGTGCTTAAACTTTTGCCAGGTGGCTGAATCGTGTGACAGACAGGTAGACAGAAAGACACATAGACAAAATTTCTGCGTTTAAGTTCCCTAAGAAAGACTATCGTCTTTAAAAGAAGGCAAAAAGAATAGGGGCATCAACACCAATAATGTTCTCAGCTGCGTACGATGTAGTTCGGCAATACATCCCGGTCGCTGAGCTAAACTTGCCTTGTACTCATTGATAGCTGAGGCTACTTTAAAACTTGTGCTATGAAGAACCGAGGACTGAGATATTGACGCACGAACTTGCTATACTGTAAGCGGGCACTTAAAACTAATTTTTTTATTAAACTGTGTCTGCATGCTGCCAGTTTTTCTTTTCTTTTTTCTTTTTTTTGTGGTTACTACTTCTCTTATATGCAGAAGGGCTGTACACTGCAAAACCGAAGAATATACTCAACGGTAACACGGATCCTAAAATGTGCATGGGTTGTAGAAAGATACATTTGTTACTCAGTGTTGTTTATACCGACAGAATCTTACGATCGAAGTGAACAAAATGCCCTTGCGAGAAAGAATTTTTGCGAAGGTGCATTGAAATCAGGGTTGGGAGGTAAAAAGACAAAAAAAAAATAGCCAGAAAATTGGAAAATGTAGCAAAAAGTAGTCAACTTGAGCTAAATGCAGTAAAATTAGCCAAAAGTAGTCACGCATGTGCGAAAACCACTTCCACATTATTATTTCAATGGCTAAATGCAAAAGCTTTCCGGCAAAATTAATTATATACTGCACGAACACTTCAAAATTATAATTTCTGAGATTCCAGCATAAATTGTTGACTTTAGAAATCATTTCATGCATGATGACGTGGTGTTTGGGCTGTTGAAAAAGTTACTCTCTTCACGCATCTTGCATGAGTTTTCTTGAAGTGACTAGAAGTTGCGACAGCGAAAATGAAACTACGGCAGGTTGAGTGCGCTCAAAATCACATTTGCTTAAGGTGAAGCATTAAGTGTGGCCATTTTCGCAATAATTTATTCCGTGATGACGAATCTAGTGTCGCAATCAGTATCTAAGCATAAGAAATAGATACTGTCATGAGAAAGTTAGACGCAGTTTGTGACGCTTTCTTTCTTTGACGAGATGGGCTGTGATTCTTGATAGTGTCGCAATTTGTCACATACATTTGCACCCTCTGTCACACTCCGTGACATTGGGGCTCTCTGGTCTTACAGAAAGCTTGGAAGAGCGTCTGACTCTTGGAAAATGCCGGCGCAATTTCTAGGGCGCGGACCTCTTTTTAACCAATGGGAAATGACAGAAAAAAATAATATATATACATATGCCGATCTTATACACCAAAGAAAGCGATGGTAGAAGCTGTTCGTCAGATTTTCTAGAAGGATTGATTGTTGGGCGGGTTGGTACAACAGATCCGCCACGGTGGTCTAGAGGTTATGGCACTCGACTGCTGACCCGAGGGTCGCGGGATCGAATCTCGGCCGCGGCGGCTGCATTTTCGTTGGAGGCGAAAGTGTTTGAGGCCCGTGTACATAGATTTAGGGGCACGTTAAAGAACCCCAGGTGATCGAAATTTCCGGAGCCCTCCACTACGGCGTCTCTCATAATCATATCGTAGTTTTGGGACGTTAAACCCCAGATATTATTATTACTGAGTTGGTAGGACATTCGAAAGAGAGCCCTTAAAAAAACCAGGACATGAAAAGCAAAGGCGGTAACAGAAGCGCTCACTAACATCTGTTGTTAGTGAGCGCTTGTGTTGCCGCCCTTTTCACTTGTGTGCTGATTTTTCAGTGCTCAGTTTAAATGTCGGATATCCAATTTCTAATGCCGATGAGTGCATAGCGCCCTGGTTGTGGAGCGCCTTCGATTCCTGTTCACTTCCAATTGTGGTTTAAAGCCGCGTTCAACAATGTGGGATCTGCAAAATGAAGTCCCATGCAGCAGTTTTCGCTGAGCCCTGTCCAGTTATCAAGCGTTTTTTGGGGTGCGTGCGCGAGGCCTGTTTGAGAGGCATGTTATAAACGTGCAGGTTTTTTTATATTTATGTTATGATCGCCACCATCGACCTTTACGCTTACTTAGGCCACTGCGCCATTCTTTTCATTAAAGTTCATTATCTGCGTAATCAAAGCGCCAAACGAAATTTTCGGAGTTGGAATCACGCTTTCACTGCCACGTTTTGGCACCAAATATTTGAACACAAGCGACTGCGACTGATAATTTTGCTCAAATCGAGGGGACAAGAAAGTAGCCAAGAAGGAGCCAAATATCCAAGACGATTTTTCTGCCGCCACCGGCCTAAAATGTAGCCAAAATGCCGCGAAGTAGCAATACCTGGCAACCCTAGTTGAAGTTTCTTCTAAAAATCTTTATGGACACAATTAATACTATTACCGGATGAAGAGAAATGAAATTTCAATAGTCCTAAATATCTGATCATCCAAATAGCCAGTATCAGCAGCTTGGAGAACAAAGCGCCACCATTTCCGGTTGACCTCGCTTTCCATTTTACTGCAGCAGGGCTAAGCTAACACGAACATTACGCATTAGAAGTGCCCTCCTGTGACACCGTTGCAGGCTAGGCGCGTGTTTTGAGCAAACTTTATCCGGGACGACCAACATCATACATTGTGCTTATAGCGGAAACCAAAGACGTTGCAATATCTTCTAGTTTGTAAAGAGGATCCGGCTAGAGATGGGAGCTGTGTGAAGCGGGTGAAACAGCCTTAGAACAAACTCATCCATATGCTTCCAGAAAAATATGTGCTTCACTCGAGCTGGTAAAAACGGTTGTGATATAATAAATCACAAATAACACTTGAGGGCCCTTTGTTGCTTCACCTAATGCCGCTATTAAAGGGACCTTATGTCTGGCTATGACAACCTTTATAGCGCATTTGCTGCTTGAGAAGTAACGTCAGTTCATTTTACTTGGAGAACTAGGAAGAGGCCTCAGCAGAGACAGTATTACGTGAAAATAAATTAGGAACTGGTGGACCAATATTTTTGCGTGGTTATATTGTTAATAGTGTCAGTAAGAACCAGAAGCTTTCAGCCCAGTTACTATGCGGTTGGCAGGTTATGAAGGCGACACATAAGCTGAGAACTTTTCTAATTTCTTATTAAGGCAAGTACCTGCACTTCGCGTAGGGACTGCGTGCGCTGCTATGTTAATCAGCGCGGATGTTTAATTGATTACAATACGCGCCGACATCTGTGATGCCTCTGTACGTTTAAGCCATTGCCATGAAAAATAATAAGAAGGATCATAAAAACGGTGAAGATTGGTGCTGGTGTAAAATGGGAGGTGGCATGCAACATTAAGGTATTTTGGCTTACAAAAGTTTTGATAAGCGAATACGGAGGCACATTATGTACAGGTTCGTTAGCGCGTCATTTAGGCCTTTCTGATGGGATGAGTATCTTCCTGAAATTTGCTCCGTGTGTTTGGGGTTCTCTCTGGGTTCTCCCACCTACTTCGTTCGGCTATTAGAAGCGCCTTCCTGACGGAATATAAAGCGATGAAGTCGGTGTATATACGTGTCACATAAACTCATGTTTGCAAAGCTCGCGTCTATACACTGCCTGTACGCTAGTCACATTCAGTTTGAAAGTCATCGTGAGATGGCTTCGCCACCTGTTTAGTTTCTTTGTTTTCGTCTACATTTCTGTTTTGCAAGCCTTGTGGCGTCGTGCTACAAACGGGTGGTTGTCTATTTTCCCTTTCTTATTTCTTGTTTCACTTATAACAAGACGATGGTTTTCTTTAAATCTTGAAATGAGTATAAAACTGCAGTACTTACACCAGTGCATGGGCTGGAGTGATTTGCAACTCCGGTTTTGAGGGCGCACGATAAAAAACTTATGCCGCTACCGCTCAACAGATGCCTGAGTCCAAAGTAAAGGCTACGTAATGGATAGAGGAAAGGCTGGCAGGTAAATGGCCGAGACGAGATCGCTATATATACTTCCGTTTCTAGCACTTAGACTTTCAACTCGCGCTCTCAAAGCCCATGCTTTAAAAGCCATGCACTTAGTACCGCATTTACATTCTCCCTACCCTTTCCGTATATAAGTCAAGGCATGGTGCGCAGATGCAGAGTTATGGGCGTGAATAAATAAAAAGGAGCATTACACGTGAATGGAAATTTCAGCGCGAACGATGCACCCAGCATTCTTTATAGACTTGAATTGTACAGCAGAGGGCTGCATATTACGGCACAGTAAATCAAGTGATATATCTTCAAAGGCTGCAGCAACAATATTTTTCCGCGCGTGATCGCCTAGATGCACAGCCGGTTGCAAAGATAAATGCACTTGGTGAGATTCAAGAAAATATAATTTCCGTGGCACTATTAAATTGCCAACAGCCCTGAACACAGTCCCTGTAGTAATTACATACAAATAAAATTATCGGACGTTATCGATTATAGGCCTAGTGCGCTGCAGCTTTGAACCAAACAGGCAGCGCCACCGGACGGCCGCGGCGGAAAACTTGGGATTGTCGTTTGTTGCTCCCGTGCCCGCAGTCACGGTAGAAACGCATGGCTCCTCGCCGAAAGGACGTAAAAACGTCGCAGAAGTCCGGTAATTTTCCGTACTTCTGCGTGCATGGCTGGCACAACAGCTGTAGGAACACCGTTCGGAAGCAACTAGCTTTAAAATTCTGCGGGTTACCTCAGAAGTCGGACGAAAATGAAAGACAAATCTACCGCAGCTGTGCGGGGCTGGGTAAGCAACGCCTCGAATTCCGTCTATAAGTGTCCCCACTCTCGTGCGGTTTTTTTCGCCTTTTATTATTTATTTTAAATGTATACACAAGCTTACAAGGTCACAAAGAAATAGGAGGATAGCAGGCTGACAACGGCCACCTAGAGGGGCAATGTGCCTGTCTGCGTCTTCTGCTCTCACGCGTGATTTCTTGCCAGCCAGAGCAGCGAACAAGGGTAGCCGGTGTGGAATCAGACACAAATTTGCCGCGTCCTCTTCGTTGGGAACGAAAACAGTTCGGTATGGCTCAGCACACGTAGAGCACTGAAAAATCAAAAGCTCACCTCCACTCGTACGTCGTAGTCCACGGTTTTCGACTGCACTTTGCATTTCCCAATAATGTCGGAAGATTCCATTGCGCACATCAATTCTTCTTTCAGGCCACACACTGACCACTCGCGTGCAACTTCGTACCAAGCGACCAAGAACTCCTTTTGAAACACACGTTATTGCAATTTCAATCCTACGGAAACCACAGAACAACACACGATCGTCGCTTCTTGTCCTTACGTTCACGCGCGGGCTGGCGGCCATGGCTAGCGATGCGCTTTCCTAGCAGACGACAACCAGTGACGAACTGATGGGCGCTTGCAGTCTCACTGTCTGTAAAATGTGTGTGCGCGCTCGCCTGTGTGTGTGCGTGCGTTGTGAGCGTGTTTGTCTGTGTGTGTAGAAGGGGGGGGGGGAGGTGGTCTACTGTTCCCCGTGTGGTGTCCAAGGAACAGAAAAGAACTTGTTTCCGGCACAAGCAGCTGTTTTTTGTCGGCTTTTTCTTTTCTTTTTTTTTGTTGGAAGGGCTCGCAGTTCGGTTTTCAGCGAACAGAAGGACTGAGAGGGGTTCTCTCTTTCTCAAATGGCTTGTGGCCAAAATGGGACGAAGTTTTGTTGAATGCTTACGTGAACAAGAGTCACTGCATGCTGGATTTTCGGCTGTAGTTTGAGAGGTTTTTCAGGCAGGAAGAAAAACATAAATAAACATAAGTTAGCACAGCGTATTTACACACGCAGACAGAAAAAAAAAAAGAACTACGGCGGCAGTTCTTGGAGAACAGCGGCCGCCGCAACCGTAGCCGCCGCCTTGAAACATGCAGACGGGCCCGTAGCAACACCACCTAGACTCCCGTAGGCGACAATCCTAACAGTGCGCCGCTAGCCCGGTAGAGGGCGAGAGCAGTAGCGCCACCATACCAGCTCACGAGGTCTACAGTTATTTGTGCTATCTGTTCGCTTCTTGATTTCCCCTTTATTCTTAGATTCGTGAGCCTATATAGACATTTTGGTTCTGCATTTCAATGTAACCTTCTAGATGGATGCGTAATGCTAGAACCTATTACTTAAACTCCAAATGATGTGCGTACGGAAGAAATAATATCAAGCCTGTCCGGTCACACAGGTAGGGTAAGGCGGGGCAAAACGCGACAAAAATTTGAAACTAGTGAATATTTTTTTTATTTCACTCGTTACCATAAAACGTCAACACAGGAACTTTCTTTTCGGTACAAGGTATGTGCGACATAAATATGGCCATGCTGTGACGGTTCAAAATATTATTTTAAACAGAAACAAAAAATGCACCACATGTCTCATTTTGCCCCAACCTGCGCGGCAAAACGGGACGCTGCGTGAGGCAACACGAGACAGCGTGAAAAATTTTTATGCTTTCAGTTCTTGTAGTAGAAGCACTTCAAATTCACTCCGTGGGCCGCCACGCAGTCTTCATGTGCGCAGTCATTGCACTCCACGCATTGAATCCACACAGAACCCGGCGCTGTGCTGCTCCGGAACTCCTGAAAAGCATTCACTGCTTTTTTCACGTCGTCTTCCTCCCAGGAAACTCTAGATGATATTCTCTTGTACGTCCGCACCATCCTTAACAAAACAATATCATATATAATGAGAGTAAATAAATGGTTCACTTAATAAGACACCCTCTAAGGCAATTCAATGCTTTTTTGTCGCGTTTGGCCCCTGCACCAAATGCACACGGCACCAAATGAACTAAACTTTTGGTGGCATGTAGCTAGTAGTATAAAGTAACAACATAAATAATTACATTGCTGTACTGATGCCGGAGTAGCTTCATGCACGGATCCGAAAATTTGACCGAGCAGAATTTCGCCCCTTTTTGGCGGGTCACGAACACACTGACATCAGCAGCGCAATATTTCCCGCGCGAACGCTGTGAGCTTCAACATTTACACATAAAACGTTTACACATAAAATGTCGAAGCCTACCGGCACCTATCGCTGAAATAGAGAAATAAAGAAAATGTACTTTTTGCGTTAGCTATAGAGGGCGGCAAAGTCAAAATGTCGTGTTTTGCCCCGCCTTACCCTAAACATGGATGGCGAGAGGAACAAGTATTTAGATGGGTTATAATATCTTCTAGTCAATCAAGCGAAAAGTGAAGAGCCTTAAAGCACTAATACGAGTCTATATATATATATATATGTGGGTCATTCCATGCCAACTGTCCCAGTCGGGGCGCTCGACAAAAATAGATTTCTCTGAAAAAATCTGAAAAAATTACACACATATAGACATTAGTTCTACAGTATTTTCCCAAAATATTCTGAGCGGCAAAAATTTTTCGGGCACGTGAGCGCCATTTGAAATTCTCGATATGGTGGAAAGCCAGGTACTAAAGAAAAATGCACTATAAATTGACCGTTTCACGCATTCATTCGAAACTTGCTTTTTGGGGTTTTTAGAGCATCGCGCTTTCATTATAGAACAGTTGCTTAGAGTAGCTTTATCTTTTTTACTCCTTGGCGCGTAGGTAAATTTGAGTAAATTGCTGCGTTTTCGGGAATTTTTTTAAAAAAGGCGGTTGTAGACCAAATACATCAATTATTTTTATAAAACTCTCCATAATACGTACTATCTCCTAAAGGTTTTGTTTTGCCTGTGCGCGGCGCACATGCTCGAAAATAAAATCCTGAACTTGGAAAAAACGCTACATTGGCCTATGTTCAGACGTCTGTAGCACCCTAAGGTGGTCCAAGAAAAAATAAGCAGAAAAGCGCAAACGATTGAGAATCATAACACCTTTGTCAACAGAAAGTTTAATCGAAGTAGTTTTTGTTTTAGTCAAGAAAAATTTTTTTGAAGTTTAGTCCCACCATTGCATTATTTTGCTATGGGGGCAGTACAAACCGACTGAATTTACTGCATGAAAAAAAGTGGTATACTGTATTCGTAGCACATGGTTTTCAGCTCGGTTTGTTAGTACTTTATAATGTATATTACATATCAAGGAGATGATAAACAGAGGTAAAAATGTAACAGTACCATTGGCCTAGATGTCGAAATTCCCCAATAATGAATGGCGTTACTTATTGCATTGTTTACGCGCACCGGATACGGTGGCGGCGGCGCCGGACAACTACACGACAAAAATAGGCTGTTGTGATCTCATAACAGCTGTAAAACAATGCATGTTACCAGACAGACAAATTCTACTTTATCCAAAATCTCCTGACTGCAACCATCCAAATAAGGATGTAAAAATAGCTTGGCATATCCCGTCCTTAGTGCCGCGGACGACGGACGGAAGGCGTGAATACGCGGTGCGTTGTCACATCATGTGCCGTTCGTTGCGGAATACTTAGATGAACTCCGTTTGGATCCGCTATAAATGACCACGCTCACGCCTCCTTTCTCCGGTTTACATGAACTTTGAGACAACTTATTTTGACGCTAATTGATTCTCAAAGCCGCATGCAATGAGTAACGCGATTGATTATTGGGGAATTTCGACATCTAGGCCAATGGTACTGTTACATTTTTACCTCTGTTTATCATCTCCTTGATATGTAATATACATTATAAAGTACAAACAAAACGAACTGAAAACCATGTGCTACGAATACAGTATACCTCTTTTTTTTATGCAGTAAATTCAGTCGGTTTGTACTGCCCCCATAGCAATATAATGCAATGGTGGGACTAAACTTCAAAAAAATTTTTCTTGACTAAAACAAAAACTACTTCGATTAAACTTTCTGTTGACAAAGGTGTTATGATTCTCAATCGTTTGCGCTTTTCTGCTTATTTTTTCTTGGACCACCTTAGGGTGCTACAGACGTCTGAACATAGGCCAATGTAGCGTTTTTTCCAAGTTCAGGATTTTATTTTAGAGCATGTGCGCCACGCACAGGCAAAACAAAAACTTCAGGAGATAGTACGTATTATGGAGAGTTTTATAAAAATAATTGATGTATTTGGTGTACAACCGCCTTTTTTAAAAAAATTCCCGAAAACGCAGCAATTTACTCAATTTTACCTACGCGCCAAGGAGTAAAAAATATAAAGCTACTCTAAGCAACTGTTCTATAATGAAAGCGCGATGCTCTAAAAACCCAAAAAAGCAAGTTTCGAATGAATGCGTGAAACGGTCAATTAATAGTGAATTTTTCTTTAGTACCTCATTTTCCACCATATCGAGAATTTCAAATGGCGCACACGTGCCCGAAAAATTTTTGCCGCTCAGAATATTTTGGAAAAATACTGTAGAACTAATATCTATATGTGTGTAATTTTTTCAGATTTTTTCAGAGAAATCGATTTTTGTCGAGCGCCCCGACTGGGACAGTTGGCATGGAATGACCCATATATATATATATATATATATATATATATATATATATATATATATATATATATATATATATATATATATATATATATATATATATATATATAGAGAGAGAGAGAGAGAGAGAGAGAGATGGCGACACGGCCGTTGTCGACGGAGAAACGGTTTCTGTTCGTTTGTGTGCCGATTATTCCCTTTACTTCGTTCTTATACGCCAAAACCAGTTTCATAGGAGCGCTTTCTTTAGTGTATCTACAATTGAATGTTATGAAAAGGCGTTAGAAGCTACATGATCTAAACAGCATTCTTTGTCGATAGTATACGAACTACGCAAGTAATAATGACCCAACCATGGCAAGCTCGATTTTCGAGCCGTGCTGCCAAAGCAAAATATACGTAAAAAGCAGGCGAAACCGTTACAGACGGCTCAAGAGGAATCAATGCTTGCGATCAACTCGCGCGTTTGGATTTATGGAGCTACGGTTCTTGCAGCCAGTGATAATGGATGGGACACTCGGGAAAACAACGAAGGCCGTACGAGAAACGGGACTGTACACGTAATGTTTGTGATCTGCAGACGCACTTGGCCAGCGTGCGAGGGTACACGAGTGACTCGAATAACGGGGCTGCTCGCCTCGTCTTCAGCGAGGCAGTCGCTACTCGAAGAAGCACGAAAAGGCGTCGTGAACGATTGGGCTCACAACGCCACTGTCCATCACGCTCCCTTATCACTGCGTCTGTGCCGTTGGTGAAGAGCGAGATAGCCTCGGAACATGCCGTCTTCTTCAGCGCATCGTCGTCACGAAGTACCCTGGAGGGATGCAAAGCATCTTGCACGTTGAGATATGATCATACATACATACATACATACATACATACATACATACATACATACATACATACATACATACATACATACATACATACATACATACATACATACATACATACATACATACATACATACGTGTTACCACAGCAATATTGATCTAATATTTTCTGAACAATGTGTCACAGACAAATCAATAGAGCTTAATAGTAGCTTTTGTAATAAAAGTCTAAATAGATTACACAATTGGGAGTAGGTCATACGCTTCCGCATGACATATTTCATAAGTTCTCAACTTGGTTCTTGAAATTCGCTGAGCAAGGAGAAAGAAAACTTTATTGAAAACAACACACGAGCGTGAAGCGAGCGTAATTAAGTTATCCGCACTAGAGCGGCTGATCCGCGAGCTCACTACGCCTCGTGAAAAGTTCTCTAATTGGACAGTGAGGATAATTCTGGAGGCCCTCTGCCGAACTTAAAATCACGAAGTGCACAATGAGACAACGCGAATATTCATGGAGAGGCAGGTCCCCAGTCCTGTTCGAAAATCGCGAGCGTGCACGCGCAGTTCGTTCATTGCCATCTCAGCGTTGCTGCTAAGCGAGCTGACGACACGAGGAGTCGTCAGCTCGCTTAGCAGCCATAAATTAGCTTAGCTTAGCCAACACGAGGAGTGGTCAGCTCGCTTAGCAGCCATAAATTAAGATTTGCGGGAACGACACAGCTAGGCGGCTGCTACGCGTGCTTAATGTGCTTAATAAAGCAATGGTGGGACATCCTGTGGGTTTCACTTCACTGTCTTTGTCACTATGACTGCCCCTGGCTCCCTGGCTGACCTCCCTTCTGTCTCTCGTATTCAGGCTATAGTGAGAATACACGCTGCTGTAAGAAAATTAATATTGTGCAATTTTAACTGGTATACTTGGCTAACTCTGTAACGATAACTGCTTCCCCCACACTAGTCTGTCGAACCAACCAGCACCGTTACTGCCTTGGGCACCATCGCAATCAAAAGTGACCGTGTGACACCGCTATTACTTGAAGAGTAGTAGCATGCACTGCACCGCATTCCTAAATTTTACAACTTTTTTTTTTTGAGGGGGGGGGGTGTCTCCTTTTTTTACTGTTCTTTTGTTTTCTTGGTGATGTGACCGTATAAAATATTTTATTCCTCTGAATTGCCCGCTCTGACGCGACGCTCTTATGCAGCTTTTGGATGGGTGTTGCATTCAAAAAGGGGTACTCATTTCGCATCTGTATGGAGGACACCTATACATGCGGCTCCTACGGAACCGAAGAGACAATTGAACACATCCTGTGCAGCGGTGTTCGCTATGACACCCAGCCAGGCCCGAGGCATGATGGCAGTTTGGCGTCCGGGCCATGAGGCGTCGCTACCGTCGAAACGATTGCAGCGAACATGGTACGGGCGGGAAGTGAAGGCCTCAATAAGCCTAATTAAAATAAAATAACGCAGCCACGGTAGTACACAGTAGTAAATAAAAACGTGCTTCTGCATTAAACTATAACCAGCCGCGAGTATTACAAGGCAAAGTTTTAAAGAAGTTTTGTAAACATGACTGTGCGTGGCTCCGCTAGGTACCGCCGCCATCACGCCCGCGCTAGAGTTACTGTATATGCTACCTTTAGGTAGCAGAGTTGCGCATCTGTCTTCCAACGCCGCTAGCAACCATGCATTGCGGAGAAGCTTCCGCTTGGGCCAATTTTTTTTATTTCTCGACGCCGCCGCTGCAGCGAACTGAATTAACACTCCCCATCGACAGCCAATGTTTATTGCCGGTCTTCGACACGCCAGACAGGTTAATCGGCGTCACGGTAGGCATGTCGCCTGCAAAAACGAAGTGCGACTTCACCGCATAGCTGTGGTTGCTAGCCGGACCTATGCGCAACTCTGCTACCTAAAGGTAGCATATACAGTGACTCTAGCCCGCGCTATAGCCTGCGCAGCGCACAAGCAGACGACGGGTAAGCACGAAAGCGTATAGAAACGCGAACTTTACCACCGCAGCGAGGAGCAGCGATGTCGCACCTTTACTGCGGCGTGAAGTGGTGCGATTCCTCGGGGAATGAAGGCGAACACTTCTTCAGAATCCCTGCTGACCACAGGTATTTATACGTTCACTATTATATATTTCCCAAGATGTTCACAAAGTTTTGATTTGACTGTCGTTGACCGTTATGATTTGAAACTGCTGAATGTACAGCGAATTTTCTTGCTGCCATTCGTTGCTGCAGCTATCTGTTTGAGAAATGGTTACGATAATAACTTAAAATTAGTGGGCGGGCTGCAGTTTGTAGCTCGACGCGGCGTCACCTCTCAAAAGCGGAGCTGTTCGCTAGTTATTGTTGCTCACGTTAGTATATATGTGCGTGCCTTAGTGCCTGACGTTACCTCTGCTATCTCACGAAAGCTAACCAATTCGGATGACCGTGTCATACAACCGTGTCTTCAGAGTGTTTTGTTACGTGTTACTTTAACTTATGCGTGCTAGTAACATTAACGGAGTGGGATAGTTGTTGTGCTCGCTGCAGCTGTTTTTTTAAGCGCTTTAATGCGTGCGTATACATCACGTCCGTGTAGTTTATGGGTGGTGCTCGCAGCCGACGAAAGTATCGCTCGCAAAGTTATTGCGGAGGCCCCAGTAGTGAACTCGGGACACTGCCCTCAGATTCGAATGTGTGCTGCGGTGTTGCACAAGTGAAAACCACCGCGTTCCTCATCTGTATGTCTGTTTACACACCGACCGCCTGCTCGGATTTTTGTCGCCGTAAATTGTCCTCATTCCTTCCCTTCGGCGTACCTTGCTGCGCTGCTCGACGGGGGACCTTGAACCAAGCGTGATATCCACCTGCCCCTTTTCGCTCTCGGGAAGCTCCCGGAAACAGTTTCGCTTATCTCTTCATTAATCCCTCGTGATGCTTCCAACGGGCGAAGGCATGGCCAAGCTCGGTTTTAGATGTTCATGAAACAGGCCGCGCTTATCGCGCGGGGCCACTTTTTTTTTTTTTCCTCTCTAATCTGGACCCATCCCCACCGCCGCCTTTTCACTTTTCTGTATTTTTTTTTTCAATGCGCTGTTTGCGCTTAGCGTTTACACACCATAATTCCTTATAAGCTTACAATATCGTTTCGACTCGCAAAAGCAGTGGAAAAACAAGAACTCGATCGAGTTGTGTTTCTATATCAAGTTTTAATTCAGAGAATATTGTCGGGATATATGTAATTATCTGTAATTATAATTTAGTGGAAATTAAAAACAAGCACATTTATTAAGCTTAGTGTCATGCCTTTAAAAGCTTGCAAGTGTATTTACTCTACCAGCTGTTTTTTCACCGTAGGGTGACTAAGTTCGAGTACTTTAATTGCAGACAACCAGTTTACTGCAAGCGAGTTGCCGTCCCTGCTGCTGAGACTGCCCCCCTAGTGTGGAAGGTAGGTGTACCGAACAAGGATCTGTTTAACCTTTCTGCTTGGAATGAAAGGGTACAGAATATTTGGTTGGTGGTGCCACTGTAATACTGCACGAATAGCTTGCAAAAAATAAAAACAAAGAGCAGTACTATTTTGTATTCTACACCTGCACACTCGAGCAGATTGTTCTCTGAAATTAGAACAGTAGGTAGAAATGCCACAGCTGTTTCTCAATTACCAGTGCTATGAGAACAATTGCTGTACGTAAACCTTAAATGCAGGAAATGTACTCTAGGGGGAAAAAATGTTGTTAGCTTGCGCTCATAGAGTAGCATTTTGCATGCTTTCCAGTAAGAATGTCTGAGTGCACTGTTTACATGGTATAGATGAACTGATAGCATGCTGCAGAAACGCAAAATGAAGAAACAGGGAGATAGAGCAGCGAAAATGGCTTTTGGCATCTCACAGTATAAATAGTTTGTACTCTGTCCTGTTTCCGTCCTTACTCCTCTAGTGTTTGTGGAGCTCGGTATGAGTTCACAACAAACCAACCTCCCTGCAAGAAAGCTTTGTTGCGTGGTATAGATATCTTTTCTTTTTCTACATCAATGCACAGACTCAGTGCTTTCTTTGTTGAGCTCATTCCATAGGGATGAAAACACTGAGTAGTTTTCCTCAGGCACATGTGAAAATTGCTCCATAAGTCTGTTGCCCAGTATTCACACGTGCAATGCAAAGTGAGGGTATTAAAATACCTGCTTGCCAGCCTTTTATAGCATATTTATTTATTTTTCAATAGCCGCTTCGCCAAGCACACCCACAAGAAGGCCCACACCACCGTCACAGGTTTCACCAAGTGATGGTAAGTGCAAAAAGTGAGAGAGAGAATTATTGCAAAGTACACATCCTGCATCTGCATAAGGAAGTATGGACCAGTAGTCTTGATGCTTTCCTAGTAGATATGGACACCTAAGCCTGTGTAATATTGTCACAACCTATAATGTTGACAAAACCATACATATAGTTCAGGGCCTGCAACCGGTGATTTAGTTCACGCAATTATTTATATTTCAAATATAAGGTGGGTGCAGTTGGACCTACATGGTTCACACTGAAAATTGTGCTGTCCGATTTGTTGTGATGAGAGTAGCTCTGCGAGATAGGCCAGCGAAATATGATGCACAATCAAGGTGTGCATTCATGTAAATGTGGCTTATGCAGCCCGGATAGCTATTTATGAGATGAATAATTCAAAATCCTCCACTTTGTAAATGTCATTGCCTCTGTTCAGCATTTCATGAAATGTTCATTTTTGCAATGCTTTGTGATATTTCCTTAATCATGGATGATTCTTTGAAGATAAAATGCTTGGGATGTATAAATCAATTATGATTCCTGTCTCAGTCGCAGAATACACATTGCTTCCAATGAAAAATGGCATGGCAGCACATAGTGGTCCGTATATTAGTAGCCCTGTGATTGCGCCCTGATAGCTTAATCGTGATTTTTTTCTTTCTCTACAAGACTGATGAAAGCCTATACCTTCGCATTCTTCCATCTCTTTTTTTTTTCAGCTGAGCCTGGTCCGAGCGGCCTCCACTTTTCCAAGGAGGGCAGCAGCGCGGAGCAGATGCAAGAAACGCCAAAAAAGTGGGCGAAGAAAACGCAGCTCTGCACACCCTTCGCACCAAAAAGAAGCTGCTAACACTTCACTCACGAAGTGAAAGGTACCGCAAGGCAGTCGGTCAGATGAAAAAAAGGGATGAGGCGAGGCGAGTAACGCAGCAGGAGGTTTTAAACAAGCTTGAACCGGATTTGTCAAAGGACCTTTTTTGAACTGCTTAAAGCACAAATCAGGCTTGGTACATTCCCAAAATAAAAAAAAAAACATTGGTCCAAATGGATGAAACAATTCGCTCTCAATTCACGCTTCCTCAGAGAAATGCTTCACTTGCCACATGTGCGGACACTCAGGTGCTGGCTGGCAGACATCCCAATGACACCTGGTATCATTCCAGGTGCCATGGATGCAATAGAATCAATGATTAAAGCTTGGCCTCTGCAAGACAAAGCATGCTGTCTTTTATTCGATTAAATAGCCCTGAAAAAACATTTGATGTACGATCAATCAAAAGATATAGTGATTGGCTACACATATGATGAAAACACAAGGACTTCTCGTGTGGCAAATGCAGCCATTCTAATGGCTGTGTCTGGCATATCGAGAATTTGGATACAGCCAGTAGCCTTTGCAGTGTCCCGCAACGCAACGTCAGCTCTTGCAATGCACAAGCTGCTATTAGATGTAATTATGCAGCTTGAAAAAAAGGGTCTTTTGGTAAAAGTGGTCATCTATGATCAAGGGACAAACAATGTCAGCCTGTGATGCATTCTCTTCATGAACCATGTTTTACTGTCAACAACTGCAAACTATACTTCATGTTTGACATCCCACACCTGATAAAATGCACGCGGAATACTTTGAGAAAACACAAGCTCACGATTAGCTCTGAGGTTGTTGACTGGGCGTACATTGAAACCTTTTACAAAAATACTCGCAAATCACGCCTCTAACACACCAACTGAACATCTAAAAAAGAAAGATTGCCAAGGAAGCTCAAAGAGCAACATATCGACAAGATGCCCTTTGCTGACATAAGAGTGAAGTATGTCACACAAGTATTCAGTGAATCTGTCTCTGTGGCACTCCTCACTCTCATTGCCATTCAAGAGCTTCCTCTTGATGCTAAATTTACAGCTCAGTTCACAGAAAGAATGGATAAGATTTTTGACAGCCAGAACAGTTCGACCCTAAAAAATCAGGACGATAAGTTGCGGTATGCAATGACTGATGGGTCAGAACACCGTGCTTCCCTTGAGTCATGCATCAGTTGGATTGCCCAATGGCACTTTGGTAGTCCTCGGGACAAGCAGCCGCGCACTGTTAAAGGTTGGCAGATTACAATCAAAGCCTTGTTGTTGCTGTGGACTGATTTAAAAGAGGACTTTGATATCACTCATCTTTTCACACGTTGATTGCAGCAAGATCCCCTAGAAAACTTTTTTGGAATCATTTGTCAAAAACATGGCTGCAATGAGACACCAAATGTGTACCAATTCGTGGCGGCTCTAAAACATATTTGGATTGGCAAGCTCTTCAAGCTTTCTCAAGGAAACTGTGAGGTGACAACAATTGCTTTCCTCAACAACTTGGAGAGTGCATCTGCATTGTTGTCACCTAGCAGCACAACAACCACAAGCCACAGCACGCAGCAGGCCTCTGATTCATCTGATCTGCAGGCATCTTCACAAGATGCCACCGACATGGTGTATGAAAATGTTGTGTGCCATGTCGCTGGTACTCTTGTGAACAGCTTTCTTGAACTGAGGACTAGTGAGTGCATATGTGAGAGAACACTCCTTGAAGTGGATGGTGGCTCTCTCAATGGACGACACCAATTCTTTGCACTACTCAAGGAAAGTGGTCTACCCGAGAAACTCCTCGGTTCCATTGCAGTAACCTCTGAATCATGTCTGAATTACATAAAGGAATTAGATTCGGCCTTCAGACATGAAATCAACTATTGTGCACATTTTTCCAACGTGTGCAAAAATCTGGTGGAAAGGATGCCAATCCGTCCAGCTATGGCTGCACTGAGAAATTTCTTAAAATATTCTGCTGCACAAGGCTACATTGGCACATTACATTTGTAAACAAAAACACACAAGAAACAATGTCAAGGCACAGTGCTGCTGCCAGCAAAAACGTAAAGTAGCAGGCTAAATTTATCCTGTGCCTTTCTAGAACATGATTATGTAAATTGGATTTCTAGTGCAGCCTTCTGCACCCATTTCCTATCCATTTTTTAGATGTGTTGCACTATTTCTTTTTTTATGTGTATATGTACGTACTTTTATGTATATATGTATATTTTATGTAGGTATATATTTATATATGTGTATTTATAATTCTGCTATGGTTGTAGGTAATGCATTGACTACTTTTGCTCCTGCTGCGTTACTTTTGTATTATACAAGTTTAACCGACTAACTTTTTTTTTTGAAGCCTTGTGTGCCCCTATCAGCATGAGTATTACAACCAGAGGTTCTGGATTGCTTTAGTATTGGGAAATGCCAACACTTCCCAAAATGCACTGGAAAACCCTGCTCATTCTGCTTTCTTTCTGTTTGCTTGACATGGTTTGGAAGGCAATCAAACATCCAGCCTCCCAAAAAATGCCAAAATTTATATAATACTGACGACTCGTTTTACACTGAAGCAGTCTTTACAAACAGTAACAGTGTGATTAATTCACAATGAACGTTGCAAAAATAGGTTGATTATTAAAAAATGTGGGGGTTTTATGTCCAAAAACCATGAATCGAATATGAAGCATGCAGTAGTGGAGCACTTCAGATATTTTGAGCCCCTGGGGTTTTTTTAACGTGCACCTAAATCTAAGCAGATGGGCCTCAAGCATATTGCATCCATTGATATGCAGCCGGGATTCAATCCCACTACGTTCGGGCCAGCAGTTGAGCACCGTAACCACTAGACCACTGCGACGGGCCACGAAGGTTTAAGCATGCATGAATTCAGGTGCTCACCAAGTCCAAAAGATTTTCAGCACCCAGGGGCTCTGTCACTTTTCAATTACAAACCTCTGGTCATGACTATTGTGCCACTGCAAAGAACTGATGGTGTCAGCTATTCACAGGCATAAAAGATACATTGATGAAGTGCTCAGCTCTGTGAGGATTCCAGAGGGGTTTCTGCAGAAGCTGTGACTCGGTTGACATGCATGTTAGTTTAAAATAGAAGCATGCATCCATACTCACTGAAACTACTCACAACGTACTGTTTGTGTAGAGCAATTGTGTTTCTTGTTTAACTAAACTCTGCAAACTCCAACATTCCACCCTGAACCAACGAATGACAAGCGATGCAGTTCTAGTTAGTGACACATTATGATGAAACTGCAGCGTTCTCCATCTGCAATTTAAGTACTGCTCAGAAAATCTTCTGACATTGTGATGGATCCAACATGATACCTGGTAGAAAAATAATAGGGAAGCTGCGTTCAACTTTGCACTTTACTCTACTTATTTCTTTGACAAGATGCTTATCTCCGTGTATATTTCATGTTACCTTGAGTATTTCGCACCACTTCGAACTTAACTAATAACCTGTGATCAT